>NW_005324936.1:0-1576 GCF_000412655.1 Myotis brandtii | reverse complement strand
CTATATGATAAGGAAAATGAAATATGGAGAACTATATTAAATGTTTCACTTGTATAAAACTTTGAAATATAATCTCTTTTAATGACTGGACTCAGGAATTTTACAGAGGATGCTATCAAAATAGAATTCAAAAGGAAGCTTGAGTGATTTTGAAAACATTGGGTTTCACAGTTTTAAAATCACTATAAAATATTTACAAACATTAATAACTGGAGGGACACTGGTAGTCTGTTCTGGGGAACACCTGCTATGAAGATCAGCTTTAGTCAATGTTTATCCAAGGTTCCGTATGCTTTTCTAACTGAGGAAACTGATTGGCCATAGGTGGTGCCCTAGTGGTGGGCAGGCAGCAGGAGTTGGGACAGCATGGCCTGCTGTGCCCAGGCACGTGGCTGGCAATCAACAAATAACATTGCCTAAATATCTGCTAACTTTCATCTGAGTCTAGTTTCTTTTGTCTTTACTTTTAAAAGGGACATTGATCAACTAATGTGCTTTGTAAAAATGCAGGAACACCCCAACAAGGTTACTGATGTATTTTGGGCATGACTTGTGTTTATTATCCTGTGTTTCTGACTCTCGGTAGCATGTGGGTGGGTTGGCCTTGATTGCTGTACCATGTTGGGATGACTTTGAAGGATACTGTTGATTCCAAGGGATCCACTGCCTGCCAAAACCATGTTCCAGGAAAAGAGATGGAAGAGAAGGAGAGAGATACAACCTGAGGGATTGGAAAATTAGACAGTAGCCATCTGTTACTGCTCCCACCTAGCTCATGAGCGTCTGTGAATACAGGGCTATTTTTACAGGTGCATATTTGTGTTCGCTTGCCCTCCACTTGTCTTTCTGGCTTCATTTGGAAGTACTTGAGATGATGCAGGGAGCCCGTTGGCTCTGTAAAACAGCAGGATAGCTCAGAGCCCTGCCTGGTAGGAGATCTGTCTTGACATTCGGGTATATTCCACATCCAAGGATGGGAAAGGCATTTGGTGGCAGAGGTGAAAGAGAGGGCTCAATGGGGCACCAATTTGGCCAATGAAAGATATTGAGCAGATATCTTGGGGAAGCTGCAAGATAACTTCAGTTCCTTCATATATGACAAACTGAAGTACTTGGGGGCTATGCTAAGCCCAAGAAGACAGAATACAATCAGAATAAAGCGAACTCACATATATGTGGGCATATAAATATTTCTACTTCTATCATCTAACCCTATAAGTGCTGGTACACAACGGGTCAAGTCACGTGGGTCTCAAACAAAACTTCTTTCCAGGTTATGGCTCCATTTTGCTCTTGAAAGTTTCCATTTAGAGGGATGCTCAGGTTCTAAGATCTTGAGAGTTCCAAGTTTTCTTTTTGTGTGACACAGATTTTTAAAAAGCATCTGTGTATGTTTTTCTTATATTAAATGCAATGCAATTATTGACAATCTACCATGGAGCCAGAACTCTGATAGGTGCTGGAGACACAGGGCTGCATAAAATGGCCCAGTGGGGAAAAACAGACATCCAAGTCCTCAGTTTATCCAGCATGATGTATGCTGTAATGAAGGTAGTGGAGTGCACCATGGAGAGAG
>NW_005324935.1:0-1576 GCF_000412655.1 Myotis brandtii | reverse complement strand
GTCGAGTCTTCCCCGGGGTTAGACCTCCGTGGGCTCAAAGCCATCACCAGTGGCCTCACTGAGGGCCCTGCCCAAAGAGGGCGCCACGGCCAGTGGTCAGGCCCTCGCTTCACATCAGTGAGATTGTGAGGGGGACACGAGTGGTTACTGTTGACTCCTGCCCACGCAGGATGGCAGTGGACTCCAGCCAGCCCCCGGGCAGAGCGAGTGCTGTTTCACCCCGTCCTGCTTCCTTGGGGTTCGCCGGTCTGAGCCACAGAACCGTTCAATGGCCTCAGATCTACTTGGGATTCAATACATCTAGACTCTTAGTCATGGCTGTCCATTCACCAAGAAAGGCCTGTGCCTCCGTCTAGCTTTTGTGGGCTGATGTCTTCTCATATAAAAATAGTAGTTTAGTAACAAGATCTATGCCATGAATTTTGCAAATAGAAGTTTTCATGATGCGCGTCTTACAGCTGTATCATCCTGCTTACGGAATGGAAGCTGAGAGTTCAGGATCCTTTGAAAAAAGTAGATAATGTCTTGGGGTCTATCATTTATTGGAGCAGCTGCTACGCCCCTGGAGGATTCTCAGTATTGCGTCTATTTTTAAGTCTACAAAGTAGAAAATCACCAACTGGAATAATCAAACTTGTAAAACTCTATTTATTCAACTAATAATCACTGTGAGTGGGAACAAAAGGAAATAGCATGCTCCTACTCCCCTCCAGAGACCTCAGGCCAACTGGAGACAGACATGTAATAACAATAATACAAATATCGTAGATTCTAAACTTTAATGCAATTATGAGGCTTCTAAACTCCATGTAGTCTTTCTGTAGACGTAAGATGCTCTTGAAGCAAGAAAGCGTGAGAATTAACTCTACACCCAATGGAGGAGGTGACGTTGGACGCAACCAATGGAAGACGATGAGTTGATTAGTTCACTTGGTAGAGAAGGTGGGGCTAGTTTTCCAAGGAGAAGGAGTGAGTGGGGACAGGGTGGGGGGCATGGCCTCTTCCCAGAAGTCCCGGCACTCTGGGGAGAGTGGGCCGCATCTAGGGTGTGTTTGGTGGGTCTGGGCTGATGAGAAACCTTTACCCTTACATGTATGTCTGCAGACTGGATGCTAGTGAGGATGTGGAATGATCAGATGGCCATTGCAGAACTATGTCGGTGGCTGCAGAATGGTAGGGGTCAGAGGAAAACAGTGTTGAGTCTGAAAGGCTGTGGCTTGGGTGCCCTGTCATTGCCATAGCAACACCAGGAACCATGGTACATGGTACCAAACAGACTGCATGAGCTCGGAGTCTCAGTCTGGCCGCCTGCCCCCTCCAGCCCACTACATGTTCCCACCCACGAGCAGGGTCCTCTCCACGCCTGGAATCCCCGTGGCTCCGTCCGGACTGGAAGAGTGACATCCAGACCTTCTTCTGAAGTCATGTGTGTTTACATGAAGCCCAGGATTCCCCAGACCCTCTGCCCTGCTCACTTACCTGCTGTGCCCGGGTCCTTGTCCACTCGCATCAAAGCCTGAGCCTGGATTAGTGGCCCACACTAAGTCTTTCCCACTGCACAGCGGCCACTCCGCCC
>NW_005324934.1:0-1576 GCF_000412655.1 Myotis brandtii | reverse complement strand
ATCCAACCAAACAGGATTTGCAGTGGTGAAACCAGGAACATTTTGGGCAACCAGGATAGTTACTGCTCTACTCAGGACTCAGGCAGAAACAGTAGGTGCTACACAGACCATGAGACATGATTGAGGAACCTGAAGAGTTTTCTGGATCTACTCACTGAGTTAAACTGGTCATCTTCTCCTCAGCCAGTTCCTACTGGGAATGTATCAATATCAACGAATGTATATATATTCACACACACACAGGTATGTGCACACATATACATACATGAATTATGTGTATATATGTGTTACATTCCAGGACAGCAGGGTGTAATAAGAACTTGGACTCTAGAGCCAGACTATTTGGGTTTGTAGCTCAGCTGTGTCATTTACTATCAGTGTTACATTGATAAGTTAATTATTCTCTCTATTCTTCCATTTCATCATGTAGAAATTAGAGAAAATAATTCTACCCCTAGAGTTCTTGTGAGATTTAAGTGAGATGATTGACGTGAAGTACACTTAGAATAGTGCCGGGCATGTAAACACTCAATACATTTTAGCTATCATTTTAATTATTCTTGATTTCTTCCTTATGTTCTTCTACATGCTAGCCTCTGACCTGTGCCTTGCCCTGTGTGTCTCTTAGCCTCTTCCCTCAATATCAACAGTCATCTCTCCCTACAGGTCAAATTCCTATCCAGTTAATCATAACCATCTCTGCTGGGCAGAGCTTTGGCACCAGACCACTTCATAGGGCAACTGCTAAGTCCATAGTTTGAGCACACTCTTTGTCAAATCGACACTGTTAGTAATAACTGGTAAAACTTATAAAGTATGTCAGCAAGAGGAGCAGGGTCAGGCAGTACCATCTGGATAACCTCAAGTTTTCTACAATGAACCTGTAGGTCATTAAATTTGTAATTAAGGGAAAGGTTATTTTAAAAATAGCGTGAGTAGACCATGACCCTGCCTATTATGAAAACTCTGGGCTCAGGAGCTTTACCAGTCCTATCCTTTGTCCCTAGATAAGGCCAGTGTTTACTGGTAGCCGAAGTGAGAACCTACTGATGGAGAAGATCCTCCTTGTGGCTGAACTGCTCAGGGGCCCACAGGAGCTGCTCCGTAACTCTCTCCCTCTCATCCATTATGGACGCCAACATCTATCATTGGAGCTATTTATGTGACTTTTGCCCTCAGGAGGTAATTGGCTTCTCAAATACAGGACCTGTATTTGAGTCCTCTTTAGAGCCATGTGCTCAGAACAGTGTCTGGCATATGAGAGGCATGTGATACCCACATGCTGAGTAAATAGTGTGGACCCTGAGAAAAGGATAGATACTAAAAAGGGCTCCTAGTGGCTATCTATGCTCAAATTTAAAAAAATAATAAAGTAAATGGAGCCTAGCAGTCATTTTTACATAGAGGCCTCTCATGCAAACTAACTTCAGGGAGAAGCCTGCACTGAGCTACCTGCCTGTGCACTGAACTGCCTGCCTGCACTCCGTTCCTGCCATCTGAGCCAGACCTTATAAAGGAGTTCCTGGATTCCTAGTTCAGCCAATAGGACTGAGGCTTTCTCCATCCAATCAGAGCT
>NW_005324933.1:0-1576 GCF_000412655.1 Myotis brandtii | reverse complement strand
CACTGCCATCTTCAAGCTCAGTCTCCCCATCTTGGAATTGGGTGGGCTGGACCCTTTTTGCTCTAACAGTCTTTGACTTTAGTCTGAATATATGGATCATCCCTTTACTTTCTTTTTAGAAAGGTGTTGACTCAATCCCTCAGACCTTTACCAAACCAATGATGTCTAGGACTCTTTCATTCATTAAAAAGATTTAGTGAGCACCTTCTGTGGGCCAGGTCCAAGGCCTCCACATCAATCAAAACGGTCCGTTTGCTCTGAGCTCACTGTCTAGCAGGTCCCCACACAGACAGCCACAATTCAGGAGCCAAAGCTATGACAGGAAGCACAGAGGCTGTAAGAAAACCCAAAGGAGGCCCCAACCTGGCCAGGAATCAGGGAAGGCTTCCTGGCAGAGGAGATCCTGGACTTAGCATGCAGAGTTCCCCGTGCAGATTTTGTTGGGAAGGACATAACCAGCACAGGGAACAGTAAGGAGGAGACCCAGAGCTGGGGCTGGGAGGGTTAATGATCAGTGGTCAGATATGATCCCTGTGGGCTGGGCTGGAGTTGGTTGGGAGGAGAGGGGACAGCTCCTCAGGGGCCACAAACAGCCCTGAACCTGCTGAGAGCCCTGGAGTTTGCCCTGGAGGGGTTTCAACAGAAGGCAGCACTCTCTGAGTGGAATTTGAGAGCAATTGCCAGGCATCTGGTTGGTGGGTGGATCAGAAGGGTCAGTGGAGACAGAAGCTGGGGCAGGAGTGAGCCTGAGCTGGTAGAAGTCAGACCAGCTGAGAAAGGCCGGGGCTCCTGGTATGCTAGAAAAGACGAGAGGAAGGCTGCACTTACATGGAAAGAATTCTGGCCTCAGAAAGCACATGAGATAGAAGGACAAAAGTGGGGCCTTTAGTTGTTAAAATATCTGGGTTGAAAACCCAGCTCTGTTCCTCAGCAGCTGGGTGATCTGAACCCTTCCTTACCTCTCTGGGCTTGCTTTTCTTAAATGGGGGCGACCATATTGACAGGCCGGCTATTGTGAAGACCCAGTGAGACCATGGGTCTGAAAATGCCAAAAAATCTAAAATGCTGAGTGGGTGAGAGGGAAGGATGAGTTACTTTCTGGATAAGAAACCAGAGTGGGCCTGTGACTTGATGGGGCACGCGCCACAAAATCAGAGTGTTGTCATCAGAGAGCGTGGGCTGGGACCCTGGACGTCGTTTCCCCTGCCCCTTACGCTCACCCCATCTCCAGGACCAGATCAGGACCGGGCCTTGGGAAGCACAGCCACTGACAGGGGCGGGGGTGGGTGGCAGCAGCAGAAAGGGCCCTCCTGGGGAGTGTTACCGAGGAAGCAGGCTTTGGGACCCAGGATGAGGGCTTGAATGAGATCTGAGGACAGGAAGCTAAAAACTGATGACAAGAGGGAAAACTGCATTTTTTCCTTTTGGAAACAACTCCCCCAAAGTGGGTTCATCTAGTCTTACACCAACTGGGTCAACGTAACTACCCGGGCCCATAGAAGGAAGCCAGGGTGTGGAACCAGGAGGCCTGGGTCCCAGCTCGGCTCTGTTCCTCATGGCCCTGGGCCACTCTAGA
>NW_005324932.1:0-1576 GCF_000412655.1 Myotis brandtii | reverse complement strand
GTGTGTGTGTGCGTGTGTGTGTGCATGTGTGTGTGTGCATACACGCGCTTGTACATTGTTTATCCACTCTCCCATCAACGGGCCTCGACAAGTGTTCACTAACTTACTAATTCATCAAACATTACTCAGACTCAACTGCGTGTGCCATACACTATGCGGGCACCAAAGACCTACAAAGAAACTATAAAATTCTTGCACTCAGGCCAAAGATAAAAAGCTCCCTTGTGGCCATGCCACGGGTAGGGGGGGCCCGCGGACTGTGCCAGCGGTCAGCTGGGTGTTTCTGTCTAGAGCCCAAGAAGGGAGGGAAGGCTTAGCCATGAGCTTAGAGGTCTCGTGCTTCCAGGGGCAGGGGGAGGCCGCGAGAGCCTGCTGAGGGGAACTGACCAGCCCACCCACTGCAACATGCATAATAAAAACAGACTGTTGTTTTTATGCCACTACATGTTGGGGTGTTCGCTCGCAGCGACAGATAACCAAAACAGGAGGTCATTCCACCAAATCCCCAAATCAGACTGACCACGAGGGTAGCCCACCCCAGCAGTCCCGTAGGCGGCCTACCGTGATGGTGTGTCTGGCCCTGCTGGCGTGTCTGACGGCTGCACAGCCTAACAGGCACGCTGACAGCTCCCATCAACATTTTGACACATCCTCTCACACAACCCACCCATTGTCTGGCCTTCAAGGACCAGCTCAAATCTATATTTTAGACATTACCAGGTTTTTCTAATTGTCTGGATGATGTATTTGAGAATATTGCCATTTAAAATGTAATCATTCATGTATGTATAATTTATATCCCTTGTCTTCAAATAAAAATAAAAAATAAATACATCCCCCATCTTCCAAAATAGATTGGTAGCAAAGCCATTCATTTTATACTGTCTTTCTCAGTCATCGTTTTGCATCTCTATCTTAGCTCCCCATCTGCAGGATAAAATCCCTTGGAAGAAGGTTGTATATTATACATCTTTGGTTCTTCCAATATCTTCAGTGCAGGAGAAGCCTCACGCCAGTGCCTGACAGAGGCTTGTTGGTTGAGCTCTATCGCTCCCAGCCTTGGTAACATCCTTTGGGGGGAAATGTCTCTTTAAAATGTGCGTAATTCCTGGCCAGTCACCGGCAAAGGTATCCTTCCAGAAGGCAAGCCAGTTTCCTTTTTAAGTATCATTTTTTAAAGTTCATCTAAAGCTCAAGTGATGGGAACCCTTCCTGCAAGAATTGGAACTGTGCAAAGTAAGCAAAGCATCCCCGGGAGGAACTAACAAAGGCGTCCATGGGAGACAGACTCCAGGTCTGCAGTGAGAACGAAACCATGGCCGGCTGACAGGGTGCTGTGGACTGATTGCTGTGTCCCCCCCCAAAAAAACACAGATGTTGAAACCGGACCCCCAGTGAGATGGTGTTTGGAGCTGAGGCCTTTGGGTCTGATTTGGTCACGAGGGTGGAACCCTGCTGAATAGGGTGAGTGCCCTAAGGGCTGCAGAGAGCAGAGCTCCCTGCTTCCCCCAACGAGGACACGGTGAGAAGACAGCTGCTATGACCCAGGTAGCAGGCCTCCCCGAGGCTGAACCTG
>NW_005324931.1:0-1576 GCF_000412655.1 Myotis brandtii | reverse complement strand
CCTGGCCAGTTGCTCAGTGGTTAGAGCACCAGCCTGCTGATCAAAGGGTGCCACCCTCCACTGGGTTTGATTCCTGGTCAAGGGCATGTACCTTGGCTGCGTGTAGGCACCCCACCCCCAATGGGTTGTGTGCAGGAGGCAACCACTCTATGTGTCTCACATCAATGTCTCTCTCTCTCCTCTCCTTCTCCCTCCCTTTCACTCTCTCTAAAGATCAATGGAAAAAATATCCTCAGCTGAGTTAAAAAAAAAGAGAATGCTATCTCCAAATTAAACCCTACATTCCTGCAAATTAAAATCAAGGACTTTTATTCGACAAAGCAATTACTCAAGCTGAAGGAGAAATAAATACACTGTCATATAAGTAAAACTGATTTTTTTTACCATCACAAACACAATTTTACTGAAGGAGTCCATTAAGACATAACTTTAGAGAGAAAAACTCAAAAAGAGGATGAGATGCAAGAAAAGTTAGCTAAGAAATTGGTTGACCCACAGGTAAATCTAAAATAATTTCTCTATATCACAATAATCATTATATCCTGTGGAATTAAGAAAAAGGCAAAACTAAAATGCAAGATTATAATAGCACGTGTGCAAGCATGGACGCTGAGCATGCAATGCAAGATAGATCACAGAATTAAAATAAACTCAACTAAAAAACTGATAGCAATAGCTACATGAAATGCACGCGAAAGTGAAAATGCCTATTTGAAAACATAAACAAATACAAGTGTCCCCGAAGACTCGCTGAAACATCTTGCTTAGCACACTCTCCCTGCAGAATGGGAGCGGATGTGATTCATGGTGCCCTTCTCTACCCTGGGAATTACTTTTCTCTGAAAACAAGATCACAGGTCCTACAAATACAGTGTCGCGTTCCGGCTTGCACAGCCTCTGCAGTGAAGCCTCAGTTTTATCTTCCAGATCAGCAGGATAAATAAGAACAGGACAAGCTGTGTAAGGTCTGAACAATATTGCCAGAGAGCTTCGCGTTTCTCTTAAGTCTGCCAGTTACAAGATCTTTCTTACATTTCTTCCTTTGCCTTATCACCGGCTACTTAACATTCCACACCAAAATGGAGACTGGAACAATTAAAAATCACTTGACAATGAAAAATTATATACCTATAGCAACGTGCACAACATACTCATTGGAAATTACAGAACAACCCCTCCTTTGTTTCATGCTAGTCCTCCTCATTGTTTTATCTGAGGCGTCACATTCTCAGTATTTGGGCAAGAACAATCGAAGATACAAATAAGTTTCTAACAGTCTCAGAGTTACTTGTATACTGTGTACATTTTTTTTAATTATTAGAAAGACTCATGAGTAAAATGGCATCCATACAGTTTCAATTATCATTTTACTAAATGTTATAAAATTTTGGGTCATGAACAAATCATGGTATGATTTCATCTGGTGACTAGACCTGGTCACTTAGAAGTCTTGACTCAAGTCCCAATTGACAATGAATGCCAGTTAACCAGGTGAATGGGAAGCCTACCCAGGCACATTCCCAGAGCAGCCAGACCTCCCAGTAACCAAGAGGGGGATTCCTTGGGAGGAAAGCAC
>NW_005324930.1:0-1576 GCF_000412655.1 Myotis brandtii | reverse complement strand
GTTGTCTGTCATTTGTTCTTTCAAGTAGAAATAGTTTTACATGAAATAACCAACTAGAAGAGCTCACAACTCAATCACATCAGTGCTTTTACTTGAGATAATCATTGTGCTTTGGAAAGTAGCATAAGTGCTTATGTGTGCTGCTCATTTTATCATACGAAATATGAAAGAGATATGTATTCAAGTGACAATATTTAATAAAATGTATTGCTACTACTTGATAAAGAAAGTTCTTAAGCAAAGCTAGCACTAATTGTGTATTTACTTATATTTCTACAGTTTGTACCACTCACTTGATTCTTGCTGGGGTTGCAGCCATTTCACCTACGCTTTTATACAGCCAACATGTAGTCAATACAACAGAGAGGCAAATCACTTATTTGTATTATTATGAAATAGTTTTGATCCTATGACCCCCTGAAGGGGTCTCAGGAACCCCTAGGTGTCCATGGACCAGATTTTGACTCCTTGTTTAGAGTATTTTTGTTTCCCAGATTCTTTAATCGAAAGTCATATATGTTAACCATTTTTTAGATGGTTATCTGTATCCTAATGTAAAGACTATATGAGACATTATACTATTGAACACTAAGTGTTCTTTGAATTTAGAGAAATGGAGAACAATTATAGTCTCAAATTGCCAAATGCCCAAATCTAAATAGATAGTTGTCTGTCAGTTGTTCTTTCAAGTAGAAATCGTTTTACATAAAATAATCAACCAGAACAGCTCACAACTCAATCATACCAGGGCTTTTACTTGAGATAAACAGTGTGCTTTGGTCAGCAGCCTAAATGGTTTATGTGCACTTCTTATTTCATCATATAAAATATCAAAAAGCTATTTAAAACACACTAAGAAAAGTGTGCTTGCCTGAACAGGACAATTTCAAGGTTTAGGTTGTGTCAAGAGCTATGAGCATATTTATGAGTCTAAGTCTTCCCACACCATGCTGTTTTCTGTTTACTATTTAAGCTAATTGGAAAATGCAGTCCTCGCAGTAGCTTCAGGTAGCATTCTTATGATCATCTGTTTGTGGGGAAGATATATGCCCCTAGGTGCTGGGGATGTCATGGAAACCACTGTCAGTGGTGAGGAGGCAATGCTCTGGCCCTCCTGCTTCTTCCTGCTCCCCAGTAGGGTTCAGATCTATCTAATTTTCTCTCTTTCTCTCAGTATCTATCCCAGAATCTGTCTCATTATTCACTTTTGCTTCTGTTGGAGATATATTTATTTGGGAAATATTCATCATTGCATTTTACATATTGCAGGCATAGTTCAAAATATCTCCCTTTTATAGGATTCTTGCCTCATCTCCTACAGATAATGACACATGATGACAGGGGCTTAGCTCATTGACAGTGACAGACAGAGCTCATCTCTACCTGTCACACTGCCCTTGCAGCTCCCACTGCTCTCTGGGATCCCATTTTAAGCTTCCACTTTCAGATTTGTAGATTAAAAAATCCATGCATGGTGTATAGATCTACATTAACTGCTGTGTTCATTATAGGACACTGAACCAGATACATGCCTAAATATTGGATACTGTAAAGCCCAAAATATTACCCACAGCTA
>NW_005324929.1:0-1576 GCF_000412655.1 Myotis brandtii | reverse complement strand
CCAGCAGTGATGATGCATGTAAGGCGTGATGCTGGCAATGACAACAAGGTAAGGTGAGGTGCTGTCGTATATCTTGATGTTGTTATCACTGTCATCCTCACACCTTGATGGGCCACCAGAGGAACTTATTACTTCATGTTACTTCTCATAGGCTCAGTTCCCAGGCAGGCTGTGTCCTCGCTGGCGAGGCTGGTCCGGCACCTGTAGGCTGATGCGTCCGTCCTAACTTCCCTGCTGAGTAAGAGCATCTTTCCCAGGCCTCCCGCAGAAGCCCAGAGGCAGCTGGCATTGCCTCGTTGTCCTTTTCTGGAGCCAGGAGGTCAGGTACATAGACTGAGGATGGACGAGAGATGATCCTCTAAAAAAAGCGCTGGATTAAAAAAGAAAAAAAAGATGTCCCTGTCATTGATACAGCATCTAGAACAGTGTTGGCACCTGGGAAATACGAGGAAGGTGTTCATTTTCAAATGGACTCTGTTTTTGAAACTTTCAAATATGTCGAACTCCAGCTTTCAGCCACCTTTGTGGTCTGTAACGTGCCTCAGTTCATAGGATGGGACCTGTGCTGAGTGTGGGAAAAAGCCCGTCACTTTCCCCCCAACAAGCCTGGATGTCATCTGAGTAAATGACACCTCGGTGCTATTTGTTTTCTTACTTATTATCATAATGCTGGCGGCAGTTACTCTCTCACTCGTTATATTGGAAGCGTGGCTAGATGCCAGAAGCAAGAATGTGCCCCCAGGTGGTCCGGTCAAGCAGAACGGAATCGCTCTCACCCCGGCTGCCTTTGCAGAGAATAACTGTTGCGATGATGACAGTCGCCATGGGCATGTATTCTTCATCCATAAGGAAGGACACCTGACAGGACTGGGGGCATCCGCCCCTGTGCTCGGCTGGGAGCACGTTGTCTGGGAGCGGGGCATCTCAGCGCTCACGCCCATAACGGGAGCCACGACCAGGCACCCCACTTGGCCTTTGCCAAGCGTCTGCTGTCTGTTTCCCTGAGCACAGCTTCTGAGTCAGTGAGGTTAAGCTAATTAAACAGCATCTATAGCCTCTGCTGAATGGAATAAGGCAAATTCGGCTGTTAATTCCCTGCAAGGGTTTCAAGTTACAGTGCAAACGTTTCTGTTTTTATTTCAAATCCCTACACAGCCCAAGCATGGGAGGCACCAGGGTGTTCTAACCAGCCGAGAGCCTCATCTGCCTCTCTATTTTCCTCATGAGATTTTACAAAATAAGAAAGGAGGGTTATAATAGCACAGCAGTGAGCTCTTACCCTTCAAAAACAACCTGCATAATGTTTCCCTTTTCATTTCATCAGCTGTCACTGACCTTCAGCAGCACCAGCAAACAGCCCTTAGAGTGCACGGCCTGCATTTAAGTCCCCCTCAAGCCCCTGTCGGGGGCTGGGCGGATGGCTGCCACTGCACAGAACATTAGCAACCTCGCTGTTCCAAGTGTAGGCCTGTAGTTCTGAGGGTTGTTGATTTTTTTTAAATAATAGGAATAAAAATGTCAATTAGAGCCTTTGGATTTCTACCAGAAAATAAGGGATCATATTGTAAAAAAAAAA
>NW_005324928.1:0-1576 GCF_000412655.1 Myotis brandtii | reverse complement strand
AGCATGCTCTGACCATCTTCAATCCGGGCCCAAGTGGGCCTGCTGGTGGGCACCAGGCAGGGCTTCTGAAGGAGGAGCTGTGATCCTCCTCTTCCACCCTCCTCTGCCCCTGCCGGGTCCATCTCTGACCCCCTGTCCCTGGGGCTGTGGCCAGAAGCTGGCCCCACTATTTGCGGTTGAAGGGGTGGGGAGAAGGGGATGAGGTTGGGGAGCACAGTAGTCCAGAGGGAGGACTGAGAAGGGAATGACTACTCTGCTCTCCCCCTGGCAGGTGGACGGGCAAGTCACAGGAGAGAAGCTGACCGCCTACACGGCCACCCCCGAGGCCATTTATGGCGCGTCCCACGTTGCTGTCACTCCCGGCCACAGGCTCTTACACGGGCACAGCCCTCTGAAGGAAGCCTTGCGGAAGGCACTGGTCCCTGGCAGAGGTGAGTTGACAAGTTGAGGCTAAGATGGAGGAGGATCATGTCTTATATTATGCCTCATGGCGTTTCAAAGTTCACTGTCTTTCACATGTCTTCTTGTGGGATTTGTCTTCACCTCAGCCTGACTTCTTAGTTTTTTATTTTAAGGCATGAGGATTACAAAAGAGCTTTGAACATGTGAAGTTGCCCCCCTGGCTTCACTTTGAGCTACTAGATTGTGTGCTTCTTGAGTTTCTGTCGGGAAGCTCAACACTTTCCCTTTAAATAGAATCTGGATCTACAGCTCTTTTCTGATAGGAATAGAATCTTCTGCTTCATTAATAATTCCGTCATCAAATAAAACCGTACGCACAGGGGCAGGAAGGAAGCCACAGAACTGGAGGCAACATTTTCAACAACTTAATTTTATTACTTTAACAGATTCACATAGTAATCTGAGCAGATGAGCAGAGTCCTGCTCAGCAGAGCTCTTGAGTGACTCGACCGAGCGGACCTGCAGTTGGCATAGTGAATGTGCTTGGTCAGTGAGGATTTGGGGAGTGCCACTGCGTTGGGGCCTGTGGCTGCCAGCCAGCAGCCGCCTCTGGCTAACCCAGGGGGAGAGGGGAGCCTCCTGGAGGCTGTGGGGAGCTTGCTGACCGGAGGAACCCCTGGAGAACCAGTCTGGAAGAGGACTTGGACCGGCAGCCCTGGGAGCTTGTGCAGCAGGAATTAGTTCTGTCTCTTGAACTGCGGGAATCTTCGGGCCCTCGCCCTCAGGGCTTGAGGCACGTGGTTCAGGACTCCTGCTGCAGGGAAAGGTGTCTGATCAGTATCACGGGGGTCCCTGGCCTTTTTCGTGGCCAAGGGAAGGCCAGGGACCTTCCCTGATAAACCACCAAGACCACGCAGTGAGGAAGGTGGGGTCTGCAAAACAAACTCAGAGGCTCTTCCCAGAGGAAGGGGAGATGGATCCTGGCCGGCGGAGGGATGGATCAGAAGGAGGTCTCTGGAGAAATGTAAATATTTCTGTAAAAATATTTCTAGAGTAGCAACTGCAACACACACAATCACTGGGATCTATTTGACTTATTTAACTAAAGTTTTGGACGGTGATACAAAGCTTTTATATTTTATTTTTTATATTTTTATTGATTTTTTACAGAGAG
>NW_005324927.1:0-1576 GCF_000412655.1 Myotis brandtii | reverse complement strand
ACCAATGTCACCCCAATAAATTCAATTAAAAAGTAAAATAATGAAATAGAAACATGGAACAGTGAATTAGTATATTGAGCTGATGACCCTGTTGGTCCTTCTCCTGCTCACTATTAACATGACTTCCTGCTGCAGATTTTAGATAAAGTTTTATCTGTTATTCACACCATTTAGCTATCTGTATTTCTTACTCCATAAGACACTTCCATCGATTGTTTACTTTTGTTCCCCAAAACACCTAATGAGAAATCTGTGGTTTTACTGTCTTTGTTGTTCTACTCAGGGCATCTGACAGATCTTTGGTTGTGGTTGTCCTACCAGTTATTCAGGTATTTCAACAACTGGCTGCACTAATTTTTTTTCTTTGTTTTTATGAGGGTTGGGAGAATGGGCAGTGGTGTCCGTGTGCTGTATTTGGAATGTAAAATGATCTGTTGGCTCAAGTGAAAAAACTGAAGTGCAAAACTTGGCAAAAGGATTTCTCTAACTGTGTAGCAGCTACTTTTTGTTTTCCTAGTGTTTCATGTGGCCAGTTTCAACTTCCTTTATTGTCTGTGTGATGTGAGGTATTGGATGCAGCATTCTTTATACTGTGTCATCCTTCATCCAGATGCACATGTTTTAGTCATGCCCGAAGCTGACGGAATAGCGTGATTCCATTATGAAGGGTCTGCATACAGCTTATGATGTATTTTCTATTATCAAAGGTGATACGAAGTGTACTTTTGCACCAGGAACTTCCTCTCCAGTGAAGGCAATGAATAGAGAGGAAACAGTCGGAGTGGCCTCTGTATGGTCTCAGGAAAAACAATGGAAGAATGAATCCTAAACCGATCAGCTAATAATTTGGAGGATTGTAGTTACTTGATGATCACTTAAGAATAACTGAATCCTCTCTTTTAGGTTATTGCATGAAATTTAAGAGCAGAAAGAATGGAAGCCTGGGACCTCATTGAGTTTATAAACAAATATAAAGAAGTCTTTTTTTGCTTATTCACTTTTTTTTGCAACTGATAACTAATGTTAATGTTCTAAGTGGATTCGCAGTTTGTTCTAAGACTTGCTTTCATACCTGCTTGTGAGGTCCAGGGGGCAAAATGCAGACCCTTTACTTCTAACTGCTGGTGGTGCCTATCAAAAAGAGCTTCATAGTTGTGCGTGGCCAAATTAGTTCAGGTAAGTTTATATACGAGTCAGAAAACCTCAGCTCTGCCACATAGCGGGCTGTGTGATGAGTTATGTAGCATTTATGAGTCTTGGTTTTCCCATCATACCTTTAACTGGCGATTGTGATTACTGAGATAATATATGCACTGTCCTTAGCACAGCTGGGGACAACGGCCAGAATGAGGGCAGGGTTTGCATTCAGCTCGATTTCCCCAGCACATTTGTGCTTAGGCAGGTCCTGGAAGAAGCGAACAATATTAGACATGGCCCCTCTGCACTATAGGAGTCACAGAAGCTGTTGGGGGAACCTGATCTAAGCTGGGCCAATTAGATGATCTCCCCCAGGGCTATGGCTGTTGACCCTGCCCTTGGTCTCTATGTGCAGTTGGAACTGTTGAACATCTTTTCA
>NW_005324926.1:0-1576 GCF_000412655.1 Myotis brandtii | reverse complement strand
CAGGCGGGGAACACTGACGGTGGAGCCAGCATGTGCCCGACACACCCGTCACCCATGCCAAGCCCATCAAGTTCAGCTCGGCTATCTGGCAATTGCCCTCTCATGAAAGGAGCAAACGACTTCCGGTATTGAAGGTTTCAATCAGCATCATTGGCCAAGTCTCAGCGGGGACCAGAGAAGCCGATCACATGGGGGCTGGAGGCCCTGACAGCAGCAGCCAGAGCCCACGGGCACATCTCGGAGCGCCTGCCAACTGGGCAGCTGACCAGAACCCTGCTGCACACAGATAAGGAACGTCCTGCTCCGGCCCCCAGAAGGGCAGGGCTTTATATAGCAGCCTGAGCAGCTGCAGGGGAATGTCCTGGCTAAGGCCGCTCTCTAGCCCCGGCAGAGAGGAGAACTGGTGTGTGAGGAGGAGGAGGAGCTTACAGAATAACCTCAGGTGCCCTGATCCGCGGGGCAGCCTTGTCTTAGCCAGGCCTGCGATCTCGGGGAGGCGGTGTCATTTGTAGATAATTTTTATCTTCTTTATACTTCTCTCTATAGTCCAAGTTTTCTACAGTGAACTTGAACTCCTTTTATAGTCAGCAAACATGAACACAAGGTTAAGAGAGTGAAAAAGAGAGGCACAAAAGGAATGCCTTCGGTTGAGAATTCTAGTGACCGTGCTCACTCGGCTCATGCGTCCCCAGGGGTGGGCCAGTCCTCTCCTGCCTTCCCTGGGGCCTCCCGGAAGAGCCCTCGGGGTGCCTGCACTCTGTGGCAGGAACAGACCAGTTTTCTCAGCTACTCGGGGTCCCTGCATTCCCCATGCCCTCGCTGCTCCCACCAGTTCCAATGTCATCCTTCTTGACTTCGTTGTCTTTAGATGCGGTGGCCACGCCCCTCATCTCTGATGAGGTGCAGGAGGGTCCGGGATGTCTGTCCTCCCTGCTTCCTGCCCCCTCCCCCCAGCGCTAGCTTAGTAATGGACAAAAATAATAATAGCACCTGCCTCATAGAGATGATACCAGGATTAAAATAAGAGTGCATGCAAAGTGCCTGACACATTGGAAAGGCCAAATTAAATATTAACTGATTAGCAGTCCACGTAGCTTCCTGCTCCCCGCCCACCCGCGCCTGAATGGCCCTATCCTATTGACCAAACTTGGCCCAGATGACTTTCATTGTTTCCGAAAATAACTCCTCCCAGCAGGGGTGAGGATTCACCAGCCCGGCTGGCACCGACTCAGCGCAGCAGTTCCAAAAACAACGAGCTGAGGTGCCAGGCTCCTTGGAGGGAGAGCCTCGCAGCGCCTCCTTGTAAGGCAGCTGTCCTCACTGCGCGTGTGAGTCACGCTCGGGCTGCTAGATAAACAGATAAACGAATAAACATGTTACTCTGTGGTGATGGCCTCACGGAGGCTGAGGTCAGCTCATGACTTTGGGGCGATTCTTAGGAGACAAAAGAAGGTAAATGTTAAGCGATCACTGTTTTTTGAGCGTGGGCTACATGCAAAGACTCAGAAATGGCACCTAAAAAAAGAAGAAAGTGTCGGCTCTGAAAGAGATAACAGTCTCGTTGAGGAAGGAAGAC
>NW_005324925.1:0-1576 GCF_000412655.1 Myotis brandtii | reverse complement strand
TTTTTTCTAATCTGTTCTTCAAATAGTTGGGCTTTTTGTTTTTCTTTTTTAAATCATTGTTTTTTCTTTAACTAATGGCCATGGAATAGACTTCTAACAAACATTTGTTTATCTGAAATTCAAAATCTAACTGGCATTCTGGTTTTGGTTTTGGTTTTATTTTCTAGATCTGGCAACCCTAGACAAGGGGTTGGGGGAAACCCTAATCAGGAGTCAGGGTATCTGGGTTCGATTTCATCCCTTCCACTGGCCTTGGAACCAGGAGCAAGCTACTCACCTTCTCTGGGCATGCCTTTCACCATTCATAAAGCAAGAGGGCTTCATTCCAGCTCAAAATGCTATGAAGTGTGGCTACTACTCTTAGTCCGCAGATAGAAATACCTTTTAATCAAGTTCACCTAAGCAACCTCCTCTCTTCAATGGGATATTAAGAGGGAAATTCATTAAAGCAAATATTGTCTTCCCCACCCCCACCTCCAAACCCCAAGCATCAGGCTGAGAAGCCACGCCATCCACAGCATCATTTATTGAGCGCCTATGGGATCCCGGACCCTGGAGCAGGCACAAGCATTTTATCCTCACAACAATCCCACATGGTAGAGACTATCATCCCCATGCTACAGATGCAACGATTGAGACCCAGAGAAATCAAATAACTCACCCCTGGCTCACTTCAAAGCCCTGAACTTTACACGCAGGGAGGACTGGGCACTGGAAGGCAGAACAAAACTGGTGGGCAGCTTCTAGCTCTTAAGTCAGGCCTTTTGGTTTTTCTCTTGTGACTGAATCCTCACCACACTGGGCATATTTATGTGAAAATACAAATACAGTGGGTTTCAAAACTGCAAAGGAAGCAGAATTTCCAACTACTGATTGGCTCTCTTCTCATCTATGGATATTTATCGATTTACTCTATTAATAAGCCAGCTTTTATTGATTGCTTCCTAGATGCACAGCACTTACAGTGGACACTGGACAGGAGTCCCTGTTCCCCTGGAATCTAGCCTATTGTGGAGACAAGATACGGGTGCTTGAGTCGGACAACTAAAAGTAAAGACATTGGGTACATCTAAGTACTTAACTAGGTAGACCAAAGAGTGAAAACAGGCCAGAAACACATTAGAATATAAAGAGGATGGAGGTGTACATGGGCAGGGGGCCCTGTAAAGAACTTGGGGAGGAAGCAGGACTTCAACTAGACTGTGAAGGGAAGGATTTGAAAAGGTTGGAGAGGAAGGAAAAGGTCTTCCAGGCAAGAGGAACCACCTAAGAGTTCCCTTAGGAAGTGACTTAGACCGGAGTCTTGAGGGGAAAAGGAATTTGAAGGGTAACAAGAGAGGGAGCTGAACATGCAAAAGCAGAGGACTGAGAGCGAAGATGTGTTTAGGGATCAAGTAGATCAGTGTGACTGGACCCCAGACTTCAGCTGAGGAAATGGTAGGGAGTGAGAATGAGAAGTTGAACCTCGTGTCTGTAAGAAATTGGAAGCTACTGAAGATTTGGTGTAGGGTGATAAGCTCAAATTGATATTTGAGGGGAATTGGTCCAGCTGTAAAACATACGTTACGTATAACGA
>NW_005324924.1:0-1575 GCF_000412655.1 Myotis brandtii | reverse complement strand
CAAGGGAAATAGAGGCCGAGAGCTTCCTGCTTGGCCTCACTTCCTGTGGCTTCTCTGCTAACCCGCTGTAACTCTTATTAACTTGCTGGCTTTCTGTGGGTGGAAACCAAGCGGCCTGTTTTTCTGAGGTCATCTCTCCTATTCAAGGTTCCTCAGCCATTTCCACTTGTCCTTCTTGAACCTGGACATCCCCTCCTCTGTCTGTTCCCTGCATGGCTGAGGTGACTTACAGTGTGGCTTTCCCAAGCCAAAACTCTCTTCGGAGCTGTGAAGGCCACTGGGCTCCACTGCTTTCCCCCACATGTCCTGGAGTGCTGTTCAGTTTGGGAGTCCTTTCTAACACACTGTGCCAGGCACTGTGGGGAGGCCCGGGAAATACTGGCCTAGCAGGCTTCAGCTGGGGAGGCAGCATGGCACTGTGGAGAGAACTCAAGTACTTATTAAACACCTGCTGTGTGCCTGGCCTTGTGCTAGCCCTCAGGGACACAGCACTGAACAAGACAGCTGGAGGGCCTTGTGCGTGGCTAGCTTCCACCCTTTGCTAGCTGTGTGACCCCGAGCTAGTCACTTCACCTCTGTGTCTCAGTCATGTCTTGCAAAGACTGACATGGCCCTTTAAAGTGTGTTGTAACCCATAAAGCCCTATGGAGGTGATATTGTTCGTTATTATTTTCTTACTCGATCCTCTCAGTCACCTCATGAAATAGCGCAGCAGCATTTGTAAACCCATTTTTCAGATGAGAAAGCGAAGCCTCAGAGAGGTGGAAGAGCAGGGGCAGGAACAGACACTAACTCTTCATTGTTGGCTTCTATTTTACTGTATAGCTGTAGTCCAGGAGTGACAGTGTTTAACGCATTTTCAGCAACAACCGCATTAATGACTGACATTCATCAAATGCTTACCACGTGCCCAGTTCTAGGCTATAAACATGCCTGTTATTATCCCCACTTTCCATATGAGAACATTGAGGCTCGGCTGGGTAAGTCATTTGTCCAAGGTCACTTTCTAAGGAAGAGGCAGAGGCAGATTCAAACTCTGGTGTGTCTGACTCCTGAGTCTCTTATTGATCAGACGGTGGTCACATGATCTTCCCTACAGTTAGTCCCAGAAACCACATGGAGTGAGAATGGGAAGGGATGGTTTCTCCAGAGGAACATAGAAGTGCTGATCCCAGAATAGGCCAGCAAAAACTGCAGATGGCCTCCTCACCATCCAAGGGCTGGTCTGACTGTCTCTCAATGAAGCCACTGACAATGGGACTTCTCTGAACTGTTAGGGTCATAAGACCTTTTGAGAATGCCCTCTCCCCAGAAAGACACGTAAGTGAGGACTCCCTAGCACGGCCTCTGCGGCATTGCACAGTTTCTCCTGCCTTCGCCTGCCCCCTCCCACCCAGCCTCCTAGCTGTTCCTTGTACTCACCATGCTGCCTCCCTTAAAGGGCCTTGAACTTGCTGATTGTTCCTTCTGACCTAGTTAAATGCTTCCTCTGTGTGCATTCTCATTGCCTCTATTTCAGTAGCAATTTGAATTGGTTATTTTGTTGATGTCTGTCTCTACCACCAGAATGGAGGT
>NW_005324923.1:0-1575 GCF_000412655.1 Myotis brandtii | reverse complement strand
CTTATTTCACAAGACTGGCCTCTTCTCATCATTCCAGGTGTCCTTCCTTCAAGGTGTCCTTAGAGAGGCCCTATCACGGAACCGAACCCCAGGCCCATCCCCCTGTCAGGGTCCATCACATCCTCCGGCTGTGTTTTCCGCGCGGCACACATCAACAGCTCGGGTTGTTTTACTGACTTACTTGTCAGCCTGCTTCTGCCTGTCTCCCCTCGCTGGCCAGGAGCCCCCTGAGAGCCCTTCTCTGAGTGTCTTGCCTCCCACTGCCTCCCAGGCCTGGCAGAGTCCCAGCACTTGGCCGGTGCTCAAGAAATATTTGAATAAATGAATGAATGAATGGCCTGATGGATTACGTCGAATGCCCAAGAATCCTCATAGGGAAGACTTCAAGTGAGGGGGTTCTTTGTTGTGTTTTCAAATGGGAAAACTGAGGCCCAGTGAGAGAACAGCAGGCCACATCAGCGCTCACGCAGCCTGTCTTCCCTCCCTGTGGAAGCAGAACTTCTCCACCTCCCTCCACCTGCACACTTGGGCTTTGGGGTCACATCCCACAAGTGTGAGCCAAGTCACCCCAGTGCCAGGGGATCCCCCATGCACAGGCCCCCCTTCCTCCTCTCCCCAGGCTTCCAGGAAGGAGAGCGTGTCTCTCTTTGCCGGAATACAAGGCACTCTCACGTGGGGATGGAGGAGCCTTTGAGCACCTGGACCTACGGCACCTGGCAGGTGGGAGGGTGGGAGGCCAGGAGGCAGATGAGCCGGGTCCTGCTCTGTGCCTGTCCAAACGGATCCGGCTGGCATGTGGATGGTGTGGTCCAACTGGTTGGGTGAGTATAGGGTGTTGGCTGGCCAGGGTGCCAGCCAGTGAGCTGTGGCACCCCCACCCTGGAGGCTGGGAGGCCCTCTAGGGAGACAGCTGGTCTCTCAACGTCTCTCCAGCCCAGTCAGCACTGACTCGGGGTTTGGGACCCTCAGCTCAAGAGACCCAGAGAGTCCCTGGCCTCCTTCCAGGGCTTCCCAAGAGCATCTCACCTCGTGGAGGGCAAGGAGGGAGCATTCCGGGGCTGGAATGGAGTGTCTGGGAGCACAGATAAGGGACAAAGAAAGAGGCCAGTGTGAGAGGAGCCTCAATGGAGGCAGTAAGCGAGCTGAGTGTGGCTAGGCAAAGTTTTGAGCCACAAAGACCTTTGAGACTTGACTGTACCACATACTTATTAGTAATTAATCTGTCTGAGCCTCAGTTTCTTCATCTGTAAAGTGGGGGTCATAGTACCTACATCCTCGTGTTGTATTAAATGAGCTAGGGCATGTAAGGTGCTTAGCACTTAGTATGTGCTCAGTAAAATCAGCATAAGTAGGAGGAGCTTAGAGGAGAGATACCTCGCACAGTCTTGCTTTCTGTCCTAAGTTTCACTTTCCCAGCCTAGGAAATGCAGAAATGGGCCCTTCCCCTTCTATAATCTATCCTGTTACTTTGTAAAGCTGGGTGATAATGGCTCTAGCCAAACGGTTAATGGTTGATTATAGCTGATGAGTAGTCATGGCTTAGTGGGTTTCCCCATCTAAGAATATTTACATTTT
>NW_005324922.1:0-1575 GCF_000412655.1 Myotis brandtii | reverse complement strand
CTGAACCAGAACTTCAAGCCAGGCCTGTCAAAGCCACACAGCCTGGGCCCAGTCCTTGCTGGGGATCCAGCAGGGAACAATACTAACCAAGGCACCTGCCCTGGGGGAGCTGGCATTCTAGGTGGGGAGACAGACCAGAAACAGGATGAATCAGTAACCTATGTGGCCTATTCCCAGGTGTCAAGGTTATAAGCAGAAATAAAGGAGGGAGAGGAGGAGGGGTGGTGGGGAGCAGTCAGGAAATGCCTCGCTGGGAAGCTGACATTTGGGCAAAGACCTGAAGGAGGTGAGGGAGGGAGAGCTGCAGCTTTCATCCACTTGGGGGAACAGTGTTCAGAACAGAGGGAACAGCAAGCACAACACCTGGAGGCAGGGAGGCTTCTCCAGGTTGGGGAGAGGGAACCAGAGTATGTCAGTGGTGGCTCAGGCAGGGAGCGGTTGTCATGGAGATGGAGAGACGCTGTCTGGTGCTGGAGGGCTGGCCTTGAATCCAGTCCCCCTTGGAGGAAACCAGCTCCCAAACTCCCCAGAGAAAGTGCCAAGAAGGGAAGAAGAACTTTTCTGACTCATGGGCCTGGGCCTCCCAACTTCCCTCTGAGGGAGACCTAAGCTCAGATGATGGGGTAGGGAGCCCTGTGGGGGGTGCTGAGAGCAAATACAGTCATTACACTGTGTTAAGTGACTTGTAAGGGGTATCATCAGGGAGGGCTTCCTGGAGAAAGAGTTTGAGTCAGAATCAGAATCAGAATTAGAAGTTTAACTAGGCCAACATATAGAAGGAAAAGCATCCTAGACAGAGGGAACGGCGTGTGCTATGGCCCTGAGGCTGGAGGCAGCCTATGAGTTCAAGTTTCTAAAAGGAGGCCTGGCTGCGCCAAAAGAGCCCTGCGTGCCGATCGCAGGGTGACAGTGACCTACGCCAGAGCACACACCCAGCTTGGCCCCACACGTGGCCAGCGCCTGGCAAGGATTGCTTCTGCTGCCGTGGAGGCTGCGTTGGTGAAGTTCCCCCACCCATAAACTTCTCTGAGCTTCACCACCAGCCAGTAGAATAATAAGCACATTTGGAACAAAAATAAAGGAAGTCCCAGAAATTGTTATTCTCTTTGGCGAGACAAGGAAAGCGGGGCCTGGAGAGCAGAGAGGTTATCACACCAGGAGACGGTTACTGAGAGCCTCCGTGCCCCGTGCCAGCCTCCCTGGTCCCTCCCTGCTCCTCGCAGGACTGACTGTCACACTTGGAGGGAGCCCCTTGGTGGGGCAGATGGTGGCTGGAGAGGCAGAAACGTGTTCGACAGCAGGAGCTGGCCCACTGCCTATGAAGGCTGAGGGAGGGGATGTCAGAGAGGAGAGGAATAGAAGGGAGAGAGAGAGGACAGGACAGAGATCAACAGAGAAGGACAGAGAAAGAGGAGAGAAGCGAGGAGGGGAGGAGAGGAAAGAGGAAAAAGAGGTGGATATATAGAGAGTGACAAAAACACATAGAGAGAGAGACAAAGAGAGGGGAGAGACAGTGGGAGGAAAGAGAACAAGACAGAGACAAGGAGACAAAAGAGGCAGAGGGAGAAAGAGAGA
>NW_005324921.1:0-1575 GCF_000412655.1 Myotis brandtii | reverse complement strand
TATTACCCTTTTATTATTAAAGATAATAGCTGTATAATTTGAAAATCTGGATTTAGTAAACCCATAAAATGGGGGAGATGGAAATAGCATATGCACAGTAGAAATATTTTAAAATTATATTCTCATAATCATAATTGACAGTGGTAGTATTAGTTATTGTGATTCTGAGACTGTTATATGTGTAATGTGGGACAAAACAAATGAATAATTATGGGATATTCTACTTCTATCATGTCCTTGAGAACCAAGGTTCTCAGTGTGGAAGAAAGGAGACACAAATGTAAAATAGAAGAAATTAAGTAAAAAATCTTATAGCCTAAACTTTAATGGAAAAATACCAGTAAGAGCGAGAGCCCATTAGTGACCCAGAAATATGAGCATCCCCAATACCCAGATTGTGGTTTTGAAATACCATTTTTCATTAAATAAACCAGGAATTTTGGGAGAAATGACTGGTTCCAGGTCTGGGGAATAATATGCACAAGATGTAACTGGAACATCTTGACATACCAGATAGCAAGGAAGCTATTAAAGACCACTGGCATCATGTCAAAAAGAGTCAGGAGCAAACTTGAAGAGGCTCGGACTAGCCAAGGAGGGACAATTTCAGCTTCAATAAAAATTGCAATAAATTGAAATACATCAATTAAGTTTAAATTTATGAGTTTATAATAATAGTAAAAAAGAAAAAATCTAATTGGTCACCTTCTGAGGATGAAAAGGAACTCAATTCACTTCCTTGAGAACTGGATAAACAAAAGGAAAGAATCAAGCATTTATCTTGCCTATTCTTCCTCAGCTGGCTAACCAAATAATAGACAAGGGGAATTGTCCCTTTATAAAATTGTTCCAGCTTATATGAAAACAAAATGATAGAATATCACAGTTTGAAACCTCTGATAAATAAATGGGTTTAGGCCTTGAGCATCACCAGCTGTTGAAATCATAAAAAGAGTGAAAATCATATAGGCATTATGTGTCTTCTAATGAAAGAACATAACATCACTCACAGTATTTCCAAAGGGATTGCGTTTGAGTCCAATCAAGCCTCTGGATCCAGCTGCCAATCTGCAGGGTATACAAAGGGAAAGAAGCACATGGAATTGCTCCATGAGTATCCAATAAAAATATCCAGACTTTGGGAAACTCTACAGTCCAAATGGGCTACAATAAATGATAAAAATAAAAAGGGAAATGGGGATTAAAAGCAACTTAAAAACATAATGGGCATGATTAAACTGTAATATTTAAGGATATACACTTAAGTAATAAAGGCATAAAATTTCAAGGAAGTGGGAGTCCGAATAGCTATTACTTTTGAAGGGAGGAAGCGGGCTGTGATTAGGATGAGGCAGGTGTAGAGGCTTCTGGGGTAACTAGAAAAGTTCTATTTTTTGATCCATGTGTTGCTTACAAGGATGTGCACCTTAAATTAATTCACCAAGCTATTAAACAATGAATGAAAGATGCTGGGGTGATGATTTTTATCATTGCCCTATTTAATTCACCACTGTAGCCATTGCACATTTTAGAGAAAGACAATAGATTCTCTTAAATTCAGTCTTGTAGTTGCAC
>NW_005324920.1:0-1575 GCF_000412655.1 Myotis brandtii | reverse complement strand
AAAGTGAGCCCATGACGCTTAGGTTGCTTATTAATTTCCTGTCCTACATTCATTTATTTTCTCCTCTATTTGTCTCATGTGGCTATTGCTACGTTAGAAAAGTTGATATTGGATTTTAAAATGTATTTTACAGCACTGTAGTTGTTTTAAAGGAAGGTATTATATTAATACCTAGCATCTATTCTTCGATTGCCTATGTATTTATCTATAATGAAGTCCTAATAAAAACAAAAGCCTTTATGCAAACTGATTTGGGGATTATTTTTAAGTTTGAAAAGGTCTCAGAGACATTGTTTTGGGAGCAAAGAAAGCTGAAATGAATGAGCTCCCCTATTTTACCACTTCCCATATTGTGAGGGTGCAATCTAAAATATCTGTTTCAGCTCTCCCATTTTGTTTTATTTGTTCATTTACTTCTTGGTTCTTTCACTCATTCATTGATTTAAGCACCTACTAAGTACAGGTAGCATGCAGAAGTGTGGACTACAAAGCCCGAGAAACTTCTGTCCTCGAAGAGCTGCAGAGGCTGTAATTTGGCAGCCTGCTCAGTTTTCCCTTTTTTAATTGAAATTTGCATGCTTTTAAAATTTTTTATCTCAGACCTCATCTCTCCCTACTGTGTAATGCATAGTTGACTTTTTGTATTTACATTATCTGCCTGATCCCTGAAGACAACAGTTGTAGACACCAACTTAAATTCTATTTGAGAAGAACAGTCTCTGGGACTGCCCTCGTTTCAGACTTTAATTCTTGAATCATTATCAACCTCCCATGGCAACTGGAGACATGGAGTCTGGGAACCAAGACTAGAATGAGTGAGTTGATGGGAAAATGCCTGCACACTGACTGAATGAGGATATGGCAGAAGAATTAAATGTCCTGGTTGGAGACTGGAGCCTGGTAACACAAACTCAAAGTCTGATTCTGGGTCCTAGGAGAAAGACACTACTCCTTAGGGGAGATCAGAGTCACACTCACTGTCTTAGGAATATATGAATTGCATGGACAAAAATACTAACATTGGCATCTCACCGGGTAACTATAATAACAATAAAGAGCTAGTTCCTGAGGATTATTCATGACTTGTGGCAAGTTGACAGACTTGGCACTGTCAGATGACAAACCCCAGGATATTCTGGGTGTGTAGAAAATGACTACCAAGTATGAGATTTCAGGTTTACATCTTGTTATAACTAGTGCCTCCAGCAGTGCCTGGTACATAGTAAGTACTCAATAAATATTTGTTGAATTGAGTTATTTTGTGCACTTGGCGTGGGTAGGTTGGAGGTATAATGAGATAGGGCTATGTTTTGGAACTCATAAGCCTCCCCACCCCTTTTTAAACAAAGGTTTATTTCTAAACTACAGAAGGACCAAAGGGAGTAACTTAGTTGCCCCAGAGCTTGTGGGTATAAAGAGAAGCAAGTGGCTTAACTTCTGTGACCTTCAGTTCCTCTATGTGTCATGAAAGATAAGAGGAAGTTCTTTGAGAAGGCTGCTGCAAATTATGAGCTTTAAAGAAAAGTTAGGGTGTGGGTGAAATGGGTGAAGGTGGCCAAAAGGTACAAACTTTCA
>NW_005324919.1:0-1574 GCF_000412655.1 Myotis brandtii | reverse complement strand
TTCTCCCCCCTCAGTGACTAGGCCTTGGGTTTGGAAGTGGCTTTTATTTAACTATCTCATCCACCGAGTGTTTGACTCATGGGATATCCCCAGGGTTTGAAAACTCTAGTTGGGGGATATAAAACAGGCCATTAGATTCATTTCACACTAAATATGATTTCGGCCCTGCTGCTGGGCCATCAGAAACAAAGGCTTCCCCCGACCATTTGGCAGTTCCAAAAGCTCTGGGCTCAGTGACCGCAATTCCCCACCTGGCTCTGTGCTCCGGGATTTCTCTTTCTTCTTTCCAGAGGCAAGCTAGGTCCTGCCGTTTCCATTAAGGAGGGCTCAGGTGGACAGCTGCCTCTCGTTATTCTAAAGCCATAATCTTGAAATGACAGCTTTGAAGCAGCAGAGCCTGTAAAACTTGCTTAGTGCCTTTTTCTAGTCTTTTTGGGGGGGATGAGGGGGGGATGAGTTTATCCTGCTGTTGATGTTCTACCTCTCTTCCTCCACCCCTGACCCCAGGCAGTGGGAGAAGGGGGTGGGATTTAATCATCCATGAAAGATGGCGATTTGGCAGCCTCGGAATGTGGAGGTCTGTTTACCTAGGGGCCAAATGTGAGGCCAGAAACAGTGAACACATCCCTCACCTCCTTCTTGGTCTGAGAGACTCAACAAAGCTCTCAGAGGTTTGTAAGACCCTGGCCTGTTTGCCCACTAAGTATATCTACCTTTAAATAAAATCAGATGAATCAAGGGTTCGGCATTTGCAACTTTTGAGGTAACAACATCAATAAAAAAGGGTTTAATTTTTTTACATGATTATTTTCTGTTTCTGTAGGATGATTAGAACTTGCATTCCACACTTGCTCAGTGTCATTTTTTATTATCTAATGAAATCTTAGTAGAAATATTGTGTAGAACTTTTTGAACATAAGACGTAAGTCATCATCACAAAGACTAAGAAGAGGAAACAGCAGAGAGATGGTATTTGATAGGGACCGTAGAGTTCCCCAATCAGTGGGTTGGATGGCCCCTCCGTTGAGGCAGCGTGTACCTGCATGGAGTCAAAGCCATGCACACCCTCCTAGGTCTCAGCTTCCCTCTGAGAGCGTGGCCCATCTTTCCATGGCCACACAGAGCCTTGTGAGCAGGGCTGGACAGAGTGGCCAGGAGGTGACCAGTGAGTTGGTGGTGTTTCCCAGGATGGTGGACCCACTCTTTGGGAAATAGTAGGAACTATAACAGACCCACAAGGAAGAAGGCAAAATAAATAGAAAATATGGTTCCCTGGAAGAGATTGTAATTCAATTGTAGGAAACAATTCGGAGACTTCTCATCAGCAAGTGGAAGATTACTAATGTATCTGGGCACAACATGGCACACGGGCCATCATATCTGTTCCCGGCCTCCGCCACCTACTGCTCACACCTTCTGCGCCTCCCCCTCCCTCCCTCTACCCGCACATCCTCTCCTCCCAGAAGTCTCCATTCTGGTGTCAGTTTTTCCAGGAAGCTTCTGACTCCCTAGGATGAATGTCTTCGTGCTTCCGCATGCCTATCTCAATCACTGCCCTTATCATCACATTTTAT
>NW_005324918.1:0-1574 GCF_000412655.1 Myotis brandtii | reverse complement strand
TATTAACTCTATTACGTTGGGCAAATTATTTGGCCTTTATGAGCTTCAGTTTTGTCATCTGAAACATGGTGATGATCATGATTTTCTATAAGTGCTTAGAAGAGTGTTTATAGGAACTGTTCAGTAGATGTTAGCTGCAATTTAGAGGAGTCATTACAGAGCTGATGCTCAAGCTGGACTGGAATAAGGCTAGTAGTAGAATGAATATCAAATAGAAGATTGCCCAGTAGGGGCCTTTGCTAGTCTCCATACCTTTCTTCCCTTGACATTATTTAACTCTCAAAGGTTAAACTTCAAGACCCTAGATCACTAATTTAATTATAATGTTATGATATAAATATAATTTGAACTACAGAATAGAATTATACTATGCTTACACGTCTCTGATGTTGCCACATGCCTGCAGATTCCTCATAAGTGGAAGGGATGATTAGCTTTCAGCACTTCTGTCTGTGGGCTGCTTTCCAGTGTATTACTTAAGTAATGAGAAGATACCATGAATAGAAATGTCAAGTAATTAGGAAGCTGGGATTAACTGATGTTCAAAGGCATAATAGAAATTGTGCCCATTTTTTATAGAATGATTTTTTAAAAGTTTCGATGTTAAAATTATTAAGTAATGACATTTATGCTTCTGTTTGTAGGAACCATTCAAGCTTATTCATTCTGTTATATAAAATTCATGGTGTTGTGTGTTTTTTTCAACCTAACACATACTGTTATCTTACCCCTGTTTTATAAATGGCAAATGCACTTGTGTACTTAAAATTTACTTCCATTTTTTCCACAGAAGAAAGTCTTATGCAAAGGTGGTTCAGCATTTATCTAATCTAAGGATATGGATAAAATACAAACTAAGAATTTACTTTTGTAGTTCACATCTAGTTTTATAAAACATAAGTCTGAAAAAAGGAAAAAGCAGATACTGCTGTCAGTTTTTGCCCCTTCCATTAGATGATCATGTCTTGAGTTATTTCTTTTCACCGGTATCTTTGTTTTCTATTTATATTAATTTATTACTACATTTCTCATATAGTAATAAAATACGAACTATCTTATACTTTCAAAATAGAGGGATAGTTATAAACATCAATTGCATATATATTCTCTTTTGATAACTAAAGTGAATAATAAACAAACCCTTTTTATGTCTCAGAATGTATGAGTAGATAGCACTACTCAGGATTTTCATTATAGAATTGTGTGAAAGATTATTCTGTTATCTGTGTAACTTCATATGGTGTTGCCAACACGGACATTTTTCATGGAATCCAAGTTAAACTTCTGTACTCCATTCTGTATATGGTGCGCTACAGGGAGATGCTGGTTTGTGTCTTTTCTGATTACTTTTTCCTGTGTTTTGTCCAAATACAGGGAGAACAGTGGCACAATAGTTCTTCATCCTGTTATAGGTAGCCTGGACTCTGATTGCTTTCACTCTGCCAAGGTGGGATGGAGGGTGAACTAAGACATGGACTCCCGTCCTCATTCTGCCACCAGCTAACTTTGTGACCCCTCTAGGCCTCTGTTCATTCATCTGAACTTGACAAAGTCTCTTCTGACTCTTAAAAAAA
>NW_005324917.1:0-1574 GCF_000412655.1 Myotis brandtii | reverse complement strand
CATGTACTTACAACTGTAAACTGACCTTTGCCCCAACCTGTATTTAGAACTTGGTGAGATTCTATGGGCACCTGGCAAGTATTTATTGAGTAAATGAATAAATGAAAAATAATTGTCTGAGACTCTTCAGGCAGACCCTACTCTCTCAGCTGCTAAGAAAAGGGAAATTGACTGACTGACATGACTCAGGCATGGTGGCCAGACCAGCAGCAGGTGTATCACTGGGAACCAGTTAGAGTTGTAAATTTGTGCAACCCACCCCAGACCTATTGAATCAAATCTGTGGGGGTGGTGATCCAACAACTGGCATTTTAACAAGTTCTCCAGGTCATTCTGTTGCAAGCTAAAGTTTGAGAACTGCTGATATAAACCATTTCAAAAGTAACTTATGCCTTTGCTATGTGCTCTAATTTCTTTTACTGTGCTTCAAATCCTGTCTTGGTGTTCTGTAGCCCCAAATCTCTAAGCAAGATTCTATAGGACAAGAATGATTTGAAATGAGGATTTTATTACTGTTGTCCTGAGTAGAAAACTCAACAATCAATATACATCTAATTATAAAAGACTATATGCTTATTAACTTTATTACATGAACAAGTACTCCTTTCATGGGACCAACTCAATGACTCTCCTGGGAAGTAAAGTTGACCCACACGATTCCTTAACGGGTACAGTTCAGACTTTCCTTGAGATGTGTCAAATCAGACCAGTTTGCCATGTTGTTATTCTATGGACTTCTTTTGTTAAAATCTCTAATAAATGAAAATGTGGCAATGATTGTATTAGAATCAGTAATATTTCATCAAAATTTAGACTTACCAATTTTATTTTTACTTATCTTGATAACTGCCAGAATTCCAATTCAAGTACAATAGCCAGCCCTCGCTGTCAGCTAGTCCTAATCTCAATCTGAGTTAAAGTCTTTAATGAAAATACTGCCAAGATGGTCACATTTTTTGAGTAAGTTAAATAAAAATGATAATGATGGTAACATGTTATTCTCATTCAAGCAAAGAGTGACAGTGAAAGTAATTCTAAGAGGGCTTGGACACTCAAAAAATTCTTTTGATCACTTTTTTACGTTCTTGCAATTATTACTTTTTCTGCATATTCCACCTTCACAGTGAATGTACATTACACAGCTCAAGCATACTGATTTTCATGTCATGTATCTGTAACCCCTATAATTTTTACTCAAAACCTGACAGTCTAACCTGTCTTTGGAGAAATGATTTAATAATAGAGACATGTAATGAGAGCTCTTATCGCTAAAATGTCACTGTATTTACAAAATATACTATAGGGCACTGCTAATATATTACAAAGTACTGTCATAAATCATTTAGCCTAGGCTACACTTTTAAAATTACATTAATAAAATAAAAATAGTTCAGTATTCTTGACTTAAAACATCTATTTTTTCCTACTGTTATATATTTTAAATGCTCTCAATGACCATTACTTCATGTCGTTTCTATGTTCAATACTCTCCTTTAAGTAGTTTTTACCAAGCATTAAGTTGGAAATAGCCTACTCTACACTTTTACTGTACATCTACTCTACATTTTTACTGT
>NW_005324916.1:0-1574 GCF_000412655.1 Myotis brandtii | reverse complement strand
CTTTCCTTTTCCGGGTAAATTTTACCTAATTTCATTAAGCAAGGATTTACGTCTATTTTATTTACTGCCACGGGCAAGTCTGCTAGTGCCTGGCACATAGTAGTTGATCAATAATTATTAAATGAATAAATTTAGAGTGAATATAAAGATATTTATTCTAACTATACTATACAAATAGTGTCAGAAACAGATAAGGTGATACATACAAATGCACTTCAGAAAAATAAAAGCAACAGTAGTAACAAAAACAAAATAGACAAAACAGAATGTACAGATGTAAACAACCCATTATGTCCTATTATTTTTATTCCTTCGTCATATATATATAATCCACCCACTATGCACGCTTGACTTTACTGTGTACTGAGCCATAATGCAAGGTCTATGGAGCAGAAAACGGCTGTTGTCATCTGCAGAATTTAAAAACCAAGTGCTGGATGTTCCTTAAGTATTCTTGTAAGCATCTATACCAGTCAGTTTACATTACATACTAGGAGGAAATAAGTTTTTCCTACATGATCTAACAATATTTTTTAAAAAAATTCAACATTAGTTCATTAAACAGATATTTGTTGCTGTCCTTTTCTGTGCCAAGAATTTGAGATGTCTCAGTTATATGGGGAAAATACTTATAATCTCTCCCCTCCCCCATTTTTTTCTTATGATTTCTGTTGCAAACATTTTGGGAATGATATTTCAGAAAGATTTTATCTTGATTCTAACCTCTGTCTTGATTTTAACAATATTTTAACATTTTAACATTTGTTAAAATCTTCCCAAGAGAAAGCAAGAACTTTTGGAAGAAAAATTCACATTTTCCCAATAGCAAATTAGTGAGAAACCTATAATAACTCAGTGTTTTTGTAGACCTCAACAAACAAGAAACATATCTGTAGAAATGCTGTTGTTCAAATTCTTGACTCTATCTTCCAAATTCATTTTTTCTTGTGTGATTGGTCTAATTTGTGTATGAGAGATATATCTTGATTTTTTAATGTTGTCTTACTAAATACTTAATTTTCAACTGAAGGTATTTATGTGTGTTTTGTTTGTTTGTTTCAGGGATGAAATGATGCAGGGGTGCTTACAAATTGTGTTTTTATAGTACTTGTAGACATAAACCTGAGTTTATTTTAATAGCATTTTGAAATCTATCTATCGTTGATTATATAGGGCAGAAGATAAATGATTATGCCATTGGATTCTCAATTTAAAAATGCCATCTAATAGAAACCTGGAGTAGGCATAATTACTCTCATTGTTTCTCTTTTTAAAATTTGCCACAAGTAATGAAAATGTGTTTTACCTCTTTATAAAGAAATCTGCCTTCAAAGGCATTTGTTGTAAGGAGTGATAATAAGATGATTGTATTGTAAGGGAACAAAGACTGAGGGGAAGAGTGAATTTTAGCTACAGACTATTGTAATTCCATTTGAAGCTTCAGACAGATATGAGGGAATTTCTAGCACGCAGCCTAGAGAAGAGAAATTTATTGTTTCCTTCTGATAAAAGATCAATAAAGCTTTGTTGACCTGACTTTGTAAGCTGTAAAGACTCTTTGTATGTGTGTGTGT
>NW_005324915.1:0-1574 GCF_000412655.1 Myotis brandtii | reverse complement strand
TTAAAAAATAAAAAAATAACTGATATTGAAACAAATGAAAGCTACAGATAAATGTCCCTTAAAACATAAATGCAAAAATAAAATCTAACAATAATCATAAAGCATAGAATTCAAACATATATAAAAATATAGTGAATTGCATAAAAAATGAGATGCATAGGGGTAAATCTAACAAAAAATGTGAAAGGCTTATACACTAAAAACTATAAACCACTTCTGAGGAAAACTAAAGACATAAATAAACTAAGGACATAAATACATGAAAAGATCTACGAGTTTGTAGATCAAAATTCAATATGGCTGTATTAAAATCTCAGTTTTCCCCACACTGATTTATACAGTCACTGCTACCTGATTAGAATCCCAGCATACTTTTTTGTAGAAATCAAAAAGCTGATTCTAAAATTCATATGGAGAGGCAAAAGGCCTGATATAGCCAAACATCTTTGTAAAAGAAGAACAGAATTCAAGGACTTATATTACTCAACTTGAAATCTTATTATATAGCTATAGTAATCAGTTCAGCATGCTATTGATATAAATGTAGATATATTAATAAAATAGAATACAGTCTGGAAACATACCCACACATACATGGTTAAATAATTTTTATCGAAGGTAGAAAGGCAATTTAGTAGAAAAAAAAATTTCAATAAATGGCACTGGGATGACTGCATATTTCTATGCAAAAATGTAATCTAAACTTCATACTTTATATAATTATTAATTCTAAATGTAAAACCTAAAACTTTAAAGCTTCTAAAGGTAAATATAGGTCTAATTATGTGAGACACTAGATTAGACAAAGGTTTTTGTGGGCATATGTTGTTATTTCTCTGGGGTAAATAAGAGCAGAATTTCTGAGTTATATGGTATGTGTGTTTAACTTTCAGCAACTTCTGGAATATAGCATAAATAGAGAAATTATAAATTACTGGAGTTGGTTTATACTATTCTATTGATTTTCCAGGAGGACATAAACAAGGGACACTGGCACAAAAAAATAGCAATGAAAGTGTTAGCCTTCAAATAAAAATACCACATATCAAAATAAGTTAGATATAGCTAATGAAATGCTGAGAGAAAAATTTGGCACTAAATGCTACATAAAAAGAAAGGTATCAAATCAATCATTTAAATTTCTATCCTAATAAACTAGAAACAGAAGAGCAAAATAAACTCAAAGGAAGTAGAAGGAAGGAAATAATAAGAAAATAAATGAAACTAAAAACAAGAAAATAATAGATAAATTCATGGAACAGAAAGCATTTTAATTATAATTTAAATGACAAATCAATAATTGATCATCTATTTCATGTTGGTTGAATTTTGGTAGTTTTTCATTTTTGAGGAATCCACTTATTTCTTTAGGTTGTTGAATTTATAAGCTTGGAATTATTTGTAGACTTACTATTCTTTAATGATTCTAGAATCCCGTGTTTCATTTCTGATATTGGTGATTGCTTGTCAGTATTGCTAGATGTTCATCAATTTTGTTGATTCCTTTTTGAAGAACCAGCTTTCTGCTTCATTGGCTTTTGAGAGTGGCCTTTAGTGACATGCCACAGGACTTT
>NW_005324914.1:0-1574 GCF_000412655.1 Myotis brandtii | reverse complement strand
CTTTATTGTTGAAAGTATTACAGATGTCTCCCTTTATTCCCCCTCCACCCACTCCCACCCTCCAGTAGGATTTTTAATAGCAAGAAAAGTAAACACAACTTAACTGCCTATCAGTTAGATGTATATGCATCACAATGAATAAATCTCAAAAAATATAGTGTTAAAGGACAAAAGCAGGTTGCAAAGCATATTGATAGTAAATACAGACTGTACAACTCAAAACAATACCAAATATTATTTATGGATACATACAGATGTAGTAAATGTATAAAACCATGTGTGGGAATGTGACATGGACATGACATGCAATCTTTAAGGTAGAGAAAGCTGTGAAAGAGAGGAGGTGAGGCTTTGACTCACACTGGTCTGTTTTCTTTAAAAAACAGGGACAACGGAAATTTCAGGCAACTATGGCTTAATATGAAATTTGGATTGTGGGTATTTGGGTGACTAGAAGATTATTTTCTTTTATAATTTCTTTAAAATATTCAATAATCAAAGTTTTACTTTCAAATGAACTTCAAAATGAAAGTAGGCATTAGAAAATTAATGTTTCCAGATATATGCCAAGGAACTGGATATCCAGTTTCTATAGATATATGCATACCTCAGAGACATTGTGGGTTTGGTTCCAGACCAGTGTAATAAAGCAAGTACCACAATAAAGTGAGTTGTAATCTTTTTGCTGCGGGAGGATCTTGCCTTCAATTTGTAAAAAATGCAACACCACTGAAGCACAATAAAGTGATGAGCAATAAAACAAGGTATGTCTGTAATTAATACCTTCACTTATTCCATTAAATGGATGACTGGTTGAGTGGATGGAGAGAGGCAGGGATGGATGGATGCATAGATGGATGGATGGATTGACATTCAAATATATATAGACAGAAACAGCAGAAATAAAGTAGCTTAGAGAAGTAAAAAGTTTTAATAAAGTTATATAAAATGAAGAGTTTAGGCTCTGGAGTCTGAAATCCCAGACTTAACCCCAGCAGGGCCACCTTGTGAATGCACAACACCAGAGGGCACTATCTACATAGACAACAATGTGAATGGTGCCCCTTGGAGTTGTGCAATGCCCCAGTCCTGATGGACAAATGCCTTAACCTCTCTGAGTCCTCATTTCTTTATCTGTAAAATGAGCCTAATCATACTTGTGTCACAGGGTCTTTAGGAAGTCTAAATAAAACAACGTGCATGAAGTGCTAAGCACAGCACCCAACACATAATAAGGAATGAGAATATGGTAATCGTGCAGGCAGTACTAAGAACGTGGACACTAAGTCTAACATTTTAGAATAGGTTAATGTGCAACAGTAGCCCTAGGAGCTGACTCCTTAGAATTTAAAAAATCATCTACTTGCAGTAGAAAATTAACATATGCACAGTTATATATACATAGTCAGTTTGGTTGATCTTGATGACTTAAGTTTCCTGGCAGGCATTGGAGTGTGTTAAAGCAGCAGCCTTCCCCTCGCAGTCCTGGGTTGCACTGGAGTAGCTTAAGGGAGTAGGGTTAGGCTGGGTTGCTAAGGGCCCAGATCCTCCCTCTGCTGCCATCAGAGCAAATG
>NW_005324913.1:0-1573 GCF_000412655.1 Myotis brandtii | reverse complement strand
CACCACTTTATCTTCACCCAAGCATGTTGCAAAAGTGACCCCAATCCCAAGAATATAAAATAGTGGAAACTCTTAGTTGCACACAGATCTAACATTGAGGAGTTATTCGCACGGCCTTGATTGTCTACACCTCCACGACCCTCCATTTGTCAGGGCAGGGCCTTCTCTATCATTGCTGTTCACATGGATGTGTGGTAGGCCAGGCAGTAAATCATGAGATCTTGATCTAGAAAGCCACCTTAAGATCAATGGCCATAGAAATAAATGAATCAATAGGATGGGTCTCATTGTAGGTCATCATCCTACTCAAATCAACAATGTTGTGGGTCCTGGGAAAATGTATTTGCAAAAGCAATTGGCTTTGAGCGTTTCATTCAAATATTCATGCAATACGTAGGCACTTGGGCTCTGCCTAAGGTGCTGAGGACAGAGATGAATGAGATGTGGCATATGGTTCAGAAGAGACATGGAAGCAGACCGTCATGATACAGTGTGACACATGGTGCTGTGGGAAGCATAGGGTTCGCTCTCAGCTTTGGAGGCAAAGGGCCAGACTTTCTAGATAAGGGGATGTATACAAATAAATGCCTAGATTTATATTTTATTAAAAACAACCAGCTCCTTATCAGTAATAAAAAAAGATAAGAAACTAATAGAAAGATTATAAGTTTATGACCACATAACTTAAATCCATCTAAGTGCCTAAGACAAGTCTGATCACATATAGTTAGTAATGCACAAGAGTAGAATAGTGGAATGCTATGGGAAATGCATGAGAAATGCACGGTAAGCTGGGCAGAGAAATAAAATGATGCATTTACATAAGATATTACCATAGAGAAGCATTTTCACATTCTTAATCTAATTTAATTCTTGTGAGAATAAAGTGAGGCCCAGAAGCTTGGTAACTCCTCAGGGCCATAAAGCTACTGCAGCTCTGACTCCAAGCTCAGTCCTGGGGGTTCCACTGTCCTGCAGGATCTCCCTCAAAAAGTGACGCGCACAATCAGGCCATGACTGACAGCCATTCTCTCACCCTCCACTCCTCCACCCCACAGATGGAATCATTTCCAGCATGTCCTCACAAAGCAAACCTTGCCTTTCACATCTAGAAGCTTCCCTAACAAGATGCCCAAGCTTTCATGAATTCTGCATCCGAGGTTGGTGTATTGTTGGTAAAAAGCAGACCTGCCCTTACTGCAAAGAGAAGGTTGATTTGAAGAGGATGATCAGTAACCCGTATCCTTTTAAAAAACAAGTTATGAAATGTTATCTTAAATGTTTCTGGCGATGCATTCCTCCGTCTAAACTTTCATTATCTTCATTGTAGTCACAACAGAAAACTCTCTGTTTTCCCAAAACGCCTACCTCATCAAAACCACTTACTGGTCTCTTTTCTCCCCTGTGTCTGCTACTATTCTGGTTAGGAACTGAAGTGCCAAAAGAGACATACTCTACTCTTTATATTCCATATGTTCCGGCATAAGGGCTTTAGCGGAAATGTGATGGGACATTGCAAAAGATAGGTAAATATATGGAAAGATGAGAGAGAGAGAGAGAGAGAGAGAGAGAG
>NW_005324912.1:0-1573 GCF_000412655.1 Myotis brandtii | reverse complement strand
TTCAGATGGAATTTTTTAAGGAAAAGTGCACAAATTATGAGTCCACATTTCAATGGATTTTTACAAATTGGGTATTATTTTGTAACCAGTAACCCAGAATATAAAAAGCAGAACATTACCAGCCTCCAGAATCACCCCTGCCCCTGTCACCTTCTAGGCAGAGCCCTTCCAGTGTAACTACTATCCTAACTTCTAACACTGTGGATTCATTTGGGTATATATATAATACATACTCTATGCATATGGCTTTTTGTGTGTGAGTTTTATACACTTTGTTATACATTGGAGTTTATTATTGCTCATGGCCATGTAGAATCCATTCCTTATCACAGTATATTTATTAAATTACAGTTGATCAATTTGGGTGCTTTCTAGTTTTGGGCTATCTCAAATAATGTTGAAATAAACCCTCTATACATGTCTTTTGTTGAAACATGTATACGTAAATACCTAGAAGTGGAATACTGGCAAACTGATTTTAAAAACATTTGGGTCAATTTTTATTCTGATAGTTTGGCAAGCTGATAATTCATGAACAGTGCAAAGAAAACTTTATCTCAGCTGAGATCTGGTGAAATGATCAGATTTTATAAAGAAGTAAAAACCAATGAAGATAATGATTTTAAAGAGGAAGGTAGGGTGCTGTGTTGACATCATTATCCCTAATCCTGATTTTAATGATAGACTTCCTGAACTATGAAGCTGATCTTATATTTCAAGATATAGTCAATTGGTTTTATATTTAATTTCAGCTCCAGTATATGATATATAGTGGGTAAAAACACTAGTGTGTTTAAGTGGAAAAATAGAACTATTCTGAGCCTATTGATTTTCAACTGAACTATTAAATACACAGGAAGATAAGGACCACTGACTATCTATATTCTAAAGGTTATCAGTTATGATGTGAATGTCAAAGCTGTGTGTGTGCAGGAAAGGCTTATCTTTCTGGTTGGAGATTACACTGTTTGATATAAATCACCTTGAGAAATAGCTGCTGATAAGGGAAATAAACATTTTAACTGTTCTTGTAATCAAGCATGAGTGAAGGACACTGTAATCTTGGCTGCAGATGTGAACATTTATAATAGGACTAAACCCTCACTCACACATGTGCTCTCTCATCTATTTCCAAGCGTGCAACCAGGGCACCAATATGCTAGTGGTTAAGTAAGCTCTAGCTGCTGGATCTCTGAGCTAATCTGGTGAGTTTGTTAGCAGCCTTGAAAGGATAGGAAGAAGGAAGAAGAATGAACAGTTTACACCGAATAGGCATTTTTTTTTTTTTGTCATCAGTCACCACAGCCACTCTCATAGACTAGTTTGCATTTGTGACAAATGTCTATTGCTCAGTTAAAATGGTAATGTGTACTATCATTATCCCCTCGCACAGATGAGAAAGTAGGGAGTCAGTAAAATTCAAATTTGTCCAAGATCCTGCAGCCATTATAAGGAAAAATAAGACCAAAACTGAGGCCAGTATAACTCCAGAGTCAAAGTTCTAACTAGATTCTGTGTGGATGCAGGAAGACATGAAGCTAGACTGAGAGGTGAACAAAAGGAGTTCATTTGG
>NW_005324911.1:0-1573 GCF_000412655.1 Myotis brandtii | reverse complement strand
GGGGAGGGCTTTTTTCTACCCAACTATATTGCTAGCTTTTGGTGTGCTTGGGTCCTGTCCATTCGTCTTTCTATCTTTTGTCTATTAGGTGTATGAACCTCCCCCTGTGCCATCTTGGCCAATGGGGAGACTACTGGCTCTCTGACTGACAGTCTACGGTAAAACTTAGGGATGCCCAGGAGGCAGCGCCAAATCTTGGACTTGAGTAGAACAGCCAAGGGGGTGTACTAAAATGTTAGAGCTGCAAAAGGCTCTGAACACCATCTAGTCTAACCCCTGTGCTGTAGAAGTGAGCCCACCGAGGCTCAGCTCCCTAGGATCACACAGCTATCCAGTGGCAAAGCCAGACATAGAGGCTCTGGCCTACCATCCCCAAGCCTGCTCCTTTCAGCCTTCCACACTGTCCCTCCCATTTGTAGCTGCAAAGGCTCAGGAACCTGCTAAACCTCCCTCCATGAACCCCTCTTCAAAAATGGGAAGGGGAAGAACATGGAGGAAAGGGGAGGGGAGAAAGAAGAGAGAAAAAGAGAGGAGAGAAGGAAACCAAAGGGAAGCAAAGAAAAAGAAAAGGGAGAAAGCCTCCTCTTGCCACCTAGGCAAAGCGGGCAGACAGCCGCTCTCCATCCCCCCTCCAGCCCCCTCCCCCCACCTGCTTCTCCCATTCTCCGCTGCCAGCAACCTTCTGTGATATTGCTTTTACTCCAAGGCTACCTTTGACCTTCACCCAAGTGACCTCTAGTTAAGAATGTCACAGGGCAGAGTATGACTGTCCCAGTCCCACTCACACCAGGGATGGCCAAATTAAGAGGATCCCAGGCATAAGGAAATGACAGAGGGAGGGAATGCTTCTTGCTCGAATTGTGCTCACTTAGCCAGTAAACAACTTTGTCTGCCTTCCTTTCCCTCCGTGAATAACTCAGAGGGGAAGGGAACGTCCCCCTCATTAAGTGAGGTGGCAAACACAGTGCAGAGCAGGCGTGCACATTAATTTTTGCCGGCTGTCGCCTTTGTGTTTTGAACAAGTCAGATTCCTTTGTGTAATTGCTTGATGAAACATTCCCATCCATTCTGTCAACACAAATTATACAGTTAAACATGCATGGTGCCCCAACCCACACAATACCAATGAGAAAGTGCTGACTAGCCCTGGGGGGGTGGGCTCCCAGGAGTAGCAGCCCAGGTCCAGCCCTCCTGCTGCCCTCCCCAAGCAGCCCAGCCTCCAGACCTTATTATTCTCTGTCCACCTTCCAAGGACAGTTGCTAGGAGACGGAGATACAGTTGGCTGGGTCCGTTGCCTGGCCCCTGCGGGGATGGGGGAACAGAGCAAGGAGAGCCAAGAAACACAATCCTTGGCCTTCAGGTCACAGGTACTTCCTGGGCTCAGACGGGGCTCCTCTGTGGTGAGGCTCTTCCCTGCAGAGAGGGGCCTCGCATGCTCTCGGGGTCTCTCACTCCATCTCTGGTGAGGTTTCTGAGTATTTGTCTAAAGTGTAGAATGTACACACACACCCCTACTCACATACCCCTCTTAGTGTACACAACTCTACACACATACCACTATACATACCTACA
>NW_005324910.1:0-1573 GCF_000412655.1 Myotis brandtii | reverse complement strand
AACCTGCAACCCAGGTACATGCCCTTAACCAGGAGTAGAACCTGCAATACTTTGGTCCATGGGCCAACACCCTAACCACTGAACATACTGGCCAAGGCTGTTTATTTATTTATTTAATTAGGTATGTTAAAAGATTATCTAGAATTGAAACAGTCTCACACCTTTATTATAAATCCAATTTGATCAATTTAAAAAAATAAGTTGCTAGACTTGAATTGATGATAACTTATATAGCATGGCAGCCATGAGACTGCCTACAGATTCCAACTACCAGGGAACATTATTGGTTAAAGGTTCAATCGCTACAGTCTAAATTGCAAAGAGGCCAGGCTTCACACAGGCCACAGGTTTCTACCAGACAATGATTAAAGGATACAATATGGATACAATATTGGAAGACCTGGATTTATAGAAGTGCTACTGCTACTGGGTTAGTCTGAGAAAATAGGATATAAGAGTAGGATTTGGAAATGACTCTTTCACTGCCCAACAGACAGGATAGCATTTTGTTGGTAGATAGGGCATGCATATTACCGAGCAATGTGTGGTGGCTCAGTTGCTGAACATTTTACCAGAAGTAATCTAAGGTAATTTCTGCATCGGGGGAGTAATATTGTAGACGTGGCTGTGCTGTAAAATGATACAGGAGTCTCTCACAGACACTCACAGATTATTCCTCCAGGGCTGTTTCCACTTCTTTCCTGGCTGCCAGGCATAAAAACTAAGGTTAAATCCCAGCATGATTTGGCTGGGGATGTGCTGGGCTTGATAAGGGAGTATATACCAGCAGATGATATCGCTGAAGAATTGCTAGATTTAAGTTGCATAGTTTGACGGGAATGAGGAAGTACTTTTAAGATTGGATTTTTGAGGTTATTTGACCAAGAAGATCAGATTGTAATAAGATTTCATTGCAGTGAAGACACTTTTGCCAATAAGGTTTCATTGCAGTAAAGACACTTTTTCAAGACACAGAATTTCACACATTGGGGAGGGGAGAGGCAGACAGGGTAGGGAAAACCTTGCTGTTAAAATTGATCTTAGAATCTTGGTAAAATGATGGCCAACTTTCAGTGAAGTGGAAATGTCTGTTAGTCTGGCATATGGTAGAGGAAATAATAGATGGGGTGGGGGGTGGGGAGGTGGGCAGTGGGCATGCTAGAATGAATATATTATGTAAAAGCCACAAGACCCACCAAAGGATTATGTTCAATGGGGAGACTCAGTAGATTCAACAGGCACCAAGATCATGAGGAATATACTGATAAGAAAGGAACTAGCATCACTAATGCTTTTGTGGATAGCTCTCCTCTGCAGGGGAGGATGCTTGGAGAGGCCATCAAGATGCCATGCTTGTCACTATCAATGTTGATTTGATGAGGCCCCTCAAGTATTAGAGGCGAAGTAATTAGCTATCAGGAGCCGGGAGGATTCAATTCCTGTGATGACGGGAAAGGTTGCAGAGGCATCCAAGGAGGCTTGACCCACAGGTGTTATAAGAAGGAATCACTGAACATCTAAGGGAAACAAAAACATGTGGCCAAAGAGGGTGCTGTTTCACATCTTTTTTTTT
>NW_005324909.1:0-1573 GCF_000412655.1 Myotis brandtii | reverse complement strand
TTTGGTGCAGAGGGAATATGAGGGCTAAAGAGAAGATAAAGATAATGCCATCTCCTGCTGCCCACTTTCCCATCCATGTACCCTTCTCCAGAGGGGCACAGAAAGTCGAGTGCCAACCAAGGGAAGTGCTCATCTGGCTGGGTGCCCTGGCGGGTGAGCTTCTGACAGGAGGGTCTTCTCAGAGGGGACTGGCTCATCTATATTAATACACTGTCCACCTTGTAGGCACTTTGCAAATGGACATGGTCCAGGCAGTATATCTGAGTGTTAACAGTCAGGGCTCCCAAGAACCCCGAGTAGAACCACTGGAATTCAATCCTGGCTCGGTTGCTGGGTGCTTTCTAGCTCTGATTTTAGGTAAATTAGCTAAAATCTCCATGCCTCCTTACTCTGGTCTCCTTATTCTGTTCCATTGATCTGCTGGTCTATTCATATGCCATGTTACAATTTCTGTAACTTTATAATACATTTAAATATATAGAAAAACTGGTGCTTTTTGATTACTATTTTTTTCATAATATGCTGGCTCTTTAGTTTGTTCATTTTTCCATGTGAACTTCCAACCAGTTTGGTAGTAACTTTTACATTAATTTTACATTAATTCATAGACGGAGGAGAATTTACATCTCTCTAATGTTGAGTGTTGCCAAGACCATGGTATGCCTTTTCATTTGTTCAAATCTTCTTTTATATTTTTAGAGTTTTCTTTATATCAGTCTTGTGCATATATCATTAATTTTTATTGCTTGGTATTTTGTCTTTATTTTTGCTGTTGTAAATGGGGTCTTTTCTTTTATTAACCTTCAAATTAGCTGCTGTTTGCTATGTTCAGGCTCTTGAGTTCTGTATACTAATGTCCTGTTTAGCCAACTTAGTGAATTCTCTTACTGCTTGTGATAGTTGATTTGGTGTTGTCTTTCTTCTTGTTAGATTTTGGGGATTCACACATGAAAATAGTGATAATTTTGCCTCCTTCTTTCTGATGGTTATAACTTATTTCTTTCTATGTATAATTGCATTGGTTAGTATTTTTAGAATAGTACATACTGAAGATAGTGAACATTCCTAGCATTGATGAAAATGCTTCTGATATTTTCTCATTAAACTTTGGGATTCAGAGATATTTATTTTATCCAGTTGAGAGAGTATGATACATTCTTCTTTAATTACATATGAGGTTTTAATAAATGAATGTGGCTGTGTGATTTCATTTATATGAAAATTCATGAATAGAAAAAAAAACAAATCTATGGTAACAAAGGTGAGGACATGGTTATTTTAGTGGGGAAATTATTGACTGGGAAGGTACAGTCTTCAAGAGGGAGGACAATATTCTATATTTGGACCTGGATGGTGGGTTGGATTTTTGAATCAGTGTTATGCTCGTTTCATTCAAAAGAATTTGGAAGAATTCATCCTTTGTCTATGCTCTAAAAAAGTTTAAGGACTTTTAGAAATCACTAATTCTTTTTCTTCTTTTATTTATTTTTAATTTTTTAAAATTTTATTTGATTTTTTTTACAATATACAAATAACTCTATTACCAGATTGTAGATACAAAATAATTAGCCAT
>NW_005324908.1:0-1573 GCF_000412655.1 Myotis brandtii | reverse complement strand
GAGGTGGTTGGAACGTGATGAGTAGGATGGTGTAGTGTGAGGTGCAGCTGGGGACCATGGCGGGGAGCTGGTTCTAGAAGCCCTGGCAAAGCACTCAGATACTTTCCTAGTTTATCCTGACCCTTCCTTAGGCTCCAGCCACATCTTCTGGAGAAGTGAGACCCAGACATGTGCAGAGCAGAGGACAGCCACTTGGACGCAAGGCCTGCCAGGATAAAATGATAAATGTTAATGTTGGCTTTTAGGCTTATATAAAATTATTTCCCCTCTAAATGGCTATTTTTAGAATGAATACTACATTCTCCTCCTCCCCCCCACCCCCGTGTCAAAAGAGCCACATCAACATAGCTTATACTAACTTCCCCATCTAGCTGTTGAAATGACCTCCTTAAATGGCTTATCAAGATCTCAGAAATTCCACTATAGCGCAGGGGCACCTAAACCCCGAACCTTTTATTTCCCAGGGTATGCTTAATCCTGGTTATATCAGCACAACTGCAATACATCTTAAGTACTTTTATCTCTGGTCAAGTTGATCTAATTTGCATAGAAATCTTTAACCTGATTTATTTTCCAACAATCAACGAACTAAAAACATTTGTTAGTAAAGATTTTAATTACTTGTCCACATGAAAAGTAGTCCTTCAAATTTGCATTATTTGTATGACAAAAAAGATGGAAAATAAGCCTGAAGAAGTTGAAACGCATTTTCAGGAATTGGCTGCTTGACAAAAATTCATGGTTCTTTGAATGTGACAGAGTTAGGCCAATTGACCTTCTTCATGCAAATGCTGCAGAGCCCACAGGGCTGTGAGAGAGGAAAGAACATCAGACCCACAAGGACCCTGGTCGCCTCCTCAAGCTTTGAATCCCCAGGCAACTACTTGCCTTCCAGTCAGCAAAAATGAGTGTTTGTACACAAGCCATGAATGTTAGGAGACATCTGAGATAAAACAAAGCCTGATTTATATTCACTCCTCAGCCATAATTCCAAATCTCAACACCCATTGAGTGTTGTCATTTCTAACTTTAGGAATGGACAACTTTCATTCAAAAGAGACCTCAGTTTCTTGGACTGGCCACAGGAAAAAAAGCAGTTGAAATTTGTGGAAGGTTGAAATGATTGATTTTTCTTTTTTAACCAAATGCAATTTGATTATTTGGAGTGTAGACTCATTATTTGGAGTGCAGAACAGAGTAGGAATAACTCCTAGAAAACAAATTCTGTAACCTCTGCTCCTTTCCCCCCTGGGCTCACCATGCCTCCTGGTCCACCTTTATTACAGTTCATACTATTTTTGCATATGATTTTTGGTTCACCTGTCTATCAGTCAGGAGGAAGATGGCACACTCAGACTAGGTAATTTGAGGAGAGTCTAATAACAAGTATGCATCTACAAAGACATGGGTAGGGCTTAGGGGAAAACCAACAGGAACTATGCAGTACCCCAGAGCTGGTAATGGTGGGGAGCTACTCTCACCCCAAGTCTGAAGGGGCAAGAGAATGATGTGGCTACCTGATAGGAGCTGGATCTCTGATAGACTCAGCCAACCCTTGGTGTCTCTGCTGGGA
>NW_005324907.1:0-1573 GCF_000412655.1 Myotis brandtii | reverse complement strand
CAAAGTCTATAATTTGTATTTTCTTGGTAAAATGTACAAGAAATGATACTTTAGCATTCTAAAGGAATATTAGGGAGGAAAGTATTTAAAGTGTATTTAACGATATACTCAGAAACCTAGTCTAATATCCTTTAAGACATGTGAGGTTTTAAAAAATCTATTAAAACAGCAGAAGATCCCTATCAATTAATTTCTTCATTATATAAGACATATAGCTATAGCTCAAAAGTAACACCTCCCATAAATTAACATGTAGAGCAATTTTAGTTAAAGAATACGTCAATTTAGCTTCAAAACACTTAGCCATTAGGACAGAGTGATTTCTTTCCTAGTATCTTAGCCAAACAGTATTTTTAAAGCCTCACTCAAATAATATATTAATTAATCAAAAACCTAATTTTATAGCATAATAAAGACGCTACAAACTTTGCTAACTTTATACGAGGATTACTCTTTCCAGCAGATGACTTCCACAGCCAAGGACACAGAGGATGATACTATTCTAAGCCAGTGCTAATAAGCCTGACATTTCTTCAAGCTTCACTATTAAACTCTGAAAGAGTCAAACTTGTTTGTAAATAAAACACACGATCATAACTAGGTACATACAGGTAACTTCTCCCGGCGAAATTTTTCCATAGTAATATAAAAATGCCTTGTTTTTGATCATGTAATTCAGTAAGTCCCTTGAAGATTCCACGGACTGTGAGTACCTATCTGATTTAGGTCACTGTGCTTTACACAGATGAACTCTTCTAAGTTGCTTTTATGGTACAGCCAATCGCTGTCTTCTAAGTTACCTAATCTTCCAAGCTAATAACTACAACTTAAATGGAGTCACAGCGTAAGAGAATTGGAAAGTAGCACACACATAAACCTTTCTGAACCATCAGTTCAAAAGACAGCACACCCTAAGGATGTGTGGATGAATGGGCTAGTGCGTGTGTATACATGTATAACTTAGGGTATATATTTTCAACAACATAATCCACTAAAGCTAGCCCTTTCACTTAATTTCAATTTCATGAAAGATCCAAATATGTTTTCATCTGAAGAGTTTTGCCTTTTTTATCCTTACTAAATTTTACCAACTTATTGTAACTATATTAATAACAGAACTAATAAATCGTATTATGGTTTATAATAATCATTTTAACCAAAAGTTAAGTATTCAGATGGATAAAATCTAAAAGGGAAAAAGGAAATGAGCAGCACCCCTCCAACTTTTTAACTCAATATCTCTTTACACTTTTTAAGATAATTATTGAAGACCTCCAAAGGGCCTTTGTTTATACGAGTTTAACATCAACATTTACCCTATTGAAAGTAAAACTGAGAAAACTTCAAAATATTTAAATTCATTTTTAAACTAATATAGCCATTACGTAATAACATAAATAACATTTTAATGAAAATAACCATTTTTCAAAAACAAAAACACTTAGAAGAATGACTTTAACATTTTTCCAAATTTCTAATATCTGACTTAATAGAAGACAATTGGATTCTTATATCTACTTCTGTAACCAATCTCATATGATTTGTTATTTGGTTGAATTATATAAAAAAAAAA
>NW_005324906.1:0-1573 GCF_000412655.1 Myotis brandtii | reverse complement strand
GAAGGTTGCTATCCTGCCTTGCATGATGAAAAGTTCTCCAGACACTGAATCCATTGGGAAAGAGTCCAAAAGAAAGATTCTAACCTAAGTCCCCAGCCAGACCCTCCCCATCAATCCACATCCCCATCTGAGCTGCAAGCCTCTCCCATGAAATTGGGGATGATGCTATGGAACTCCCATTTTCAGTGGAGAGCCTGCCTGATGGCCTCCATGGGCAAGCTATAGCCTGCAGATGGGAAAGGAACAGAAGCTAACTTTCAGGAAGAAGGAATTTCTGAGAGATGAAATGCCACAAATGAAGGAGCCTGGCCTGATAGTCCAACCTGATCACCGAGGCCTGAGGTACCAGGGAAAGAAGAGCTGCAGGACCACATGAGACATTGTGTTTAACAGTCAGCACAACTCAGCCATGGGGTTCCACCTACCTCTCTCTTCACCCCATCATCAGAATACATAAACAATAAGAAAGAAGGGCCATTTTCCTGCAAGTCAATGAGGAAGGTCAGTGTCAGGATCTGAAGATGCGTGGAGGTACAGAGCAGGTGGAAAAATTAGGTAAGAGTTAGATCAGCATTCCCTTGTAGATGGCCAGGGTAGGGGTTGAACCAGCCCGACCTTTAGGCACAGCAGGAGTTACATGCGAGACAGCCATCCCCACTCCAGTGCGCATCAGGAAGATGCATGTGGGAAGGCCATGCTGCTTGACAAGTGAGGGTTATTGTTCCAGCAGATTTAGGGACAAACATTGAAAATGACCTTAATTAGCATTCAGAAAATTGTAGGCCTTGAAGAAGAAATACCTCCTAACCTCAGCATAACCTCTGCAAAGATACCATTCATTTTATGAGAATTATATAGAGAGAGTAATAAGGGTGTGGGGTGGTCAGGAATGGGCAAGGGCTCAGCTACTCAAAGGCTGACGATCTCATTCAGTGGGTTTCAAACCACAAGTGACATCCTGAGATTCTCAAAAATGAATGCTTTTCAATGAAGTTCTGATTCCATGGTTTGGGATGAATCCTGGGCAGACAGAGATTATGGAAAGCTATGTAAATGATGCTGATTCACACTCCCGGTTAAGAAACACTAAATTAAGTCTCCAACAGGTTTAGATTTCTTTTCCACCTTCTCCTTCTGCTTCTATCTGATTTGTAACCATTTCATTTTCCTTCAACACATCAGTGAGACAAGGCTGGGGAACAGAAAATGCTAAAAACATCAGGTGATCCTGAGATGCTGGTAAGTGGGGCAGGTAAGGTTTCAATGGTTGGGGACGCTGAAACCAACGATTCTAGGACCTGTGTCTTGTGAGTACATTCGCACAGTCCATTTCCCAAACAGAACCTTCACTCTGCAAGAGCATGAGAGTGGTTGATAAAATAAGAAAGCGTTGAATTCAAACCACTGTGATATTTAGAAATGCCAATTGACGAGTAAGGGCTTACTGAGATTGTTTCAAAAATAAAAAAGAAGGTATATACAGTTTTTTCTCTGTCACACTTAGACAAGGAGAAATATTCTAGAGTTCTCTGGAACGAACTGGAGCACCAGTCGCAAGATTTGCATTTTGTTT
>NW_005324905.1:0-1573 GCF_000412655.1 Myotis brandtii | reverse complement strand
TTGCCCCTTAACTTCTCGCCTAGTGCTATCTCCTCTTTGGAGTAATGGGGTGGTTCTTCAAACAGTTCCTCCGGGGGTTGGGGTTTGAAGACCATGATGCTTGCCCCTTCCCCTTTGGCTGCAGCCTTCGCGGTCTGGTCAGCATGCCGGTTTCCCCTAGCCACAAGGGAGTCATCCCTTTGATGACCGCGGCAGTGGATAACAGCTACTTTTTTAGGCCTCCAGACTGCTGTCAGGAGGTCTACTATTTCAGCTGCATGCTTAATGGCTTTTCCCCCTGCCGTGAGCAATCCTCGCTCTTTGTATAGGGCCCCGTGCACATGGAGAGTAGCAAAGGCGTACCTGCTGTCGGTGTATATGTTCACCTTCTTACCTTCTGCCCACCGGAGTGCCTCTATGAGGGCAACCAGTTCAGCCCTTTGAGCCGAGGTTCCTTTGGGTAATGCTTGTGCCCAAATTACTGAGTCCACGGTAACGACTGCTGCTCCGGCACGTCGTTCCCCATTCTCTACAAAACTGCTTCCATCTGTAAAGAGAGTTACCTCGGCATCTGGATGTGGCTGGTCCTTTAGATCCGGTCGAGCTGAGGTCAGTGTGTCCAACAGGTCTCCGCAGTGGTGCAGGGGTAGGGAGTCATCAGTCTCAGGCAACAGGGTGGCAGGATTGAGGGCGGAGGTCAGCCGAAAACTCACGCGCGGAGGATCTAGTAAGAGTACTTGGTACTGGGTTATTCGAGCGTTAGTCATCCACCGATCAGGGGGAGATCGAAGTAACCCCTCTAAGTTGTGGGACGATGTCACTTCTAGATTCTGACCAAAGGTGAGCTTCGTGGCCTCCTTTACCAGGAGAGCAGCTGCGGCTATGGCTCGCAGGCATCCGGGCCAACCCGCCGCCACGGGGTCTAATCTTTTGGATAAATAGGCAACAGGCCTTTTCCAAGGTCCCAATGTCTGTGTCAGCACCCCCTTTGCAACACCTTGATTCTCTGCCACGAAGAGCTGGAAGGGCTTTTCCAGATTGGGCAAGCAAAGGGCCGGAGCCCGGAGAAGAGCTTCCTTAAGAGTCTGAAAAGCCCTCTCTTCTTCTTCAGCCCACTCCAAGGGGCCGGCCCCTCCCGCAGTAGCAGAGTGTAGGGGCTTGGCGATCTCTGCAAAGCCGGGGATCCAAAGCCTGCAGTACCCCACCGTGCCTAGGAACTCCCGTACCTGCTTTTTGGTCTTCGGGGTAGGTATCTGGAGGACTGCCTGGACCCGGCTTTCAGCTAGAGTCCGGGTTCCTCCTTCTATCTGGAACCCAAGGTACACTACCTTCTTCACACAGAGCTGAGCCTTCCTTGCTGAGACCCGATACCCCCGCTGGTCTAGGGCCTGTAGAAGGTCACGGGTGGCCTGGACACAGTCATCCTTCGTATTGGTGGCCACCAGGAGGTCATCAACGTACTGAAGGAGAGTGACCTCCGGGTGCTCAACCCGGTAGCCCTGGAGATCCCGGCTTAGGGCCTCGTCAAACAGGGTAGGGGAATTCTTGAACCCCTGCGGGAGCCTCGTCCAGGTTAACTGTCCGGACTCCCCTT
>NW_005324904.1:0-1573 GCF_000412655.1 Myotis brandtii | reverse complement strand
GCTGATGCTCTATCCACTGAGCCAACTGGCCAGGGCAATTTTTATCTTTGCCGTAGTTTTTAAATTACTTCCAACTTTTGAACATTTCCTTAGCACCTGGAACAGAACAGGCACAGAACTAGGCAGTGGGGTCACAGCAGAGCCGGCGGCTGAGGAGCTGACCCTGAAACCGAGGACAGTCAGGTGTGTCCTCCAGTGCATTTCTCCCCTCCTCCATCTGATGCAGCCCTTCGGCAGAGTGGAAGGGGCTGAAGGAAAGTCACAGTGATATGTGTTGGGATGTGAATTTGTTTAGAGAAACTCATATCATTCAGTTGTCTTCTCTCTGTTGGTTAGGCTGATGGAAGTGTTAAGTTCTGCAAAGTAAATCAAAACAGGTCTCTTTTTTGGCCGATTGTTTACTAACCTGCCCACCTCCCTTCCTTAGTTAGATTTAACAGGAGTGAAAATACATCAAGTTGGTTGTAGACAACACTGCAAAAACATGTTGTCTCTATTAATAGATGCCACTGAGGAGGGAAGTAAAGGCAACCTACATCTCCCCAACGTAGCTGTGAACATGGCTGGGCAAAGAGTGTCTTGCATTAAACAGTAGGAAACATATTCTCCATTTACTCATCAGCAGAAAGTCAGTGTGGCTGGTGAGAAGGAAACGCAGCCATAGCCAGTGACAGATCTCACAGGGTGAGGACTGATCTGGACAGTGTTCCTCATTACCTAGGCATTCCTAGTGGAAATGCCCTGCCATCACTTCCATCAGCCAAAGCTCATGGTCCTTGAAGACCTAGTGCAGCTCCACCCCTTCTTCTCCCTCCAAAAAGCCTCAACGGCTAACCTGGATGACTGCCCTGCACTCAGGGCTGAGGGGCTCAATGCAGGGGCTGTTTTTAATATCAACTTTCTGTTCAGGATTTAGTTACATAATAAGTCTCCCCATTTACACTGCATTTTATATCCTTTAGCCTAGAGGGAGCCTCAGTTACATGCTCTCATTCTCACAGTACCGTGGAGAATGAGGTTTGGAGACGTGAAACGGTGAGTGAGAAAGTTGCAGAGTGGGGACTTGAACTGCATACAGTCTTCCCAGGGGAAGTCCTGTGCTCTTCCATGACCCTGCATTGGCCTCAAATATACCTTGGATGGAACTTAACTTTATTACTATAGTTCTTTATAACATTCCCCAAATTTATCTGCATGGCATTGCCTGTACAAAATTAATACGTATAACTCCTTGTATAAAATTAATTTTATATAAAGTCTTCTTTAATAAATATAAGCTCTTTAATGCCCAGACCCTCATCACCCACATATAGCTCTGCCTTGATGCTCAAGCACCCAGAACAGGAAGATATCAATGGGCTCTTGCCAATGTTTCTGAAGTGTTATTTTAATATGAGAGCAATCAAAGACATTTTCAGGGATCCACACCTGATAACACCTGTCAAACTTGTACTGAGACAGCCTTCTCAGCCTTCTTAAGGATAAGAGATAGTTACTTCATATAGATTTATCATAAAACATCTAGTGTTACTAGGAATGATGGGGAATTTTATGTTCACTGAAATAACACTCC
>NW_005324903.1:0-1572 GCF_000412655.1 Myotis brandtii | reverse complement strand
CTTCACCTTCAAAACAGAGCCCAAATCCGAACCTTTGCAATTCTTCCCTGCTTCCACCCTTGTACAAACTACCTCTCGTTTACAGCAGGTGCTTTACTGGTATCTCTGCTTCTGCCCTCACCCCTTCCCAGCCTATTTGCAACCCAGTGCCAGAGCCATCCTTTAGAAAGAAAGTAGGATTATGTCACTCTTTTACCCAGAGCCCTAAAAGCCAAAGTCATTCAAACGCCCCATCTGGTCCTGTGTGATCCACCTCCCCCCGGACCCCAGCTCTAGCCCTGGCCTCTATGTTTCCGGCTTGGTGAGCCCTTTCTGAACTACCATATCTACCATTTCAACTCCTGACCTTCATTAACTGTTCTTCTCTGTGTTTTATTTTCTTCTGTAAACTTATCACCAACTTATGTGCGTATACTGTAAACATACAGTGGGTGCTCAATGCAAATCTCTCTCCTCTTTGGGGAAGCCTTCCTTGGCCACCCTATCTAAAGCCATTTCTTCCTCAATAACTATGCATCCTATCACCGTTTTATTTTTCCTCTAGCACTTTTCACAATAAAATTATCTTGTTTTCTTATCTGTCTTTTGCATTAAATGTAGCCCAGAACTCCTATATGCTCTGTTCTATCCTCGCCAGCACTTAGAACAGGGCTTGGCACAGAGCAGGTGCTCAGGAAATGCTTCTTAAATGAATGGAGCACCTTCATGACAATCCAATTCCATTACTTGTTTTCCTTAACTAGTTTTCTTGAAATTTCCACTTGATACAAAAGATGAAGAAAATGTACACCTATATAGCTTTAACCTGTGTTCACCAACTGTTCAATGTTGCTAAATGTGTGTCTCTCTTCTCTATACATGTGTACACACACGTACACATTTCTTTTCAGAGCCAATTTGAAAGTGAATCATGACATTTTACCCCGAAATACTTCAGCATGTATCTCTTAAAAACAAGAATATTATTTTACTACCCAAGAAAAGTAATGTTGACATAATATTATAAACTTATACATAATATACATTCATATTCTCTAAATTGCTCCAATGATGTCCTTTATAGTTTTTTTCCCCCAATCTGGGAGCCAATCCAGAATCCCTTATTTCATTTGTTCTTAGTTTCCTTTACTCTAGCACATTCCCCAATCATTTTGAACTTTCATGACAGTGATATTATTGAAAAATTCCAGCCGGCTGTCTTGAAGAATGTCCCATAGAGGGTGTTTAGCCATAGTAGTGTGTTCAAAAGTTAATCTGATTTATTCTTTTATTCCGTGTCATTAATTAACCAATTTAATATGTAATGAGTTCATGTTTCCATTTGATTTACATTTTAAGGTTTGCCACTTTTCATGTTCTTGATTGAATTTTAATTTGTTAACTATGTAAAACACCCAAAAGGTTCAAAAGTGAACATAAAGTAGATGCTTTCAGAGAGTCACTGCCATTCCAAATTCTTTCACTTTGTTTTGCTCACTTTCCATAGGTCGCCATTTTCATTTCTTTTATAGCAAAAGGTGGAAATTTATTGAGAAACTCCCACGTGGGGAGGGGGAAAGAGTCCCACAGCAC
>NW_005324902.1:0-1572 GCF_000412655.1 Myotis brandtii | reverse complement strand
TGTTGCCACCCTTCCATCCTCCCTCCTTTCAGACCTGTAAGTGTGAACGTCCCTCCTGTTGTCTATATTCCCCCCTTATCTTATCCATTTCCATGCCTTTCAGTGCTAATGACTCCCCATATTTATATCTGTACATGACCTCTCCCACAGCTCTAGACTCAGGATATAAGCTGTATATTGGGCATCTCTGCTTGAATGTCAAAAAGGCCTTTCAATCTTCACATGCCCACAATAGAATGAGTGATTCCTTCGTTACCTTAACCCCATGGCATCCCCATTCAACAAGTTCTTCAGGCCAAAAACCTCTGAGTTATCTTGGATCCTCTCTTGCCCTTACATTCTATCTTGAATCAGTAAGCAAGTTCTGCTGGCTCGCTCTTAGACTATAACCCCAATCCATCCACTTCTCACCACCTACAGACCCACCACCCTGACCTAAGCCAATATCACCTTCCTGCACTACTGAAAAAGATTCCAGAACTTGCCGAACTACTGCCCACATGACTACCGAAGTTAAATACCGAAGTTAAAATTTAAAACAAGACAAAAATATCACATTACTCTTTGGCTTAAAGTTCTGCAGAGGCTTCGATGATACTTAGAGTAATATCCATACAGCTGACCACGGTGTCAGATATAATTTGGCCCCAACCCGCTTTTCTCCTCTTGTCTTGTATCTTTCTCCTCTCTATTCACTCCACTCCAGCGACACTGGTCTTCCTTCTGTTCCTTCACCACGCTACAGTCATGCTCACCTTAGAGCTTTTACCCTTGCTCTTCCTTCTACCTGGAACATAATTCTGCAGGTCTTTGCACAACCAACCTCTTATTATTCTGATCTTGCTAAAATGTCATCTCTTCATCTTGAGCATCCTTTCCCAATTTGTCCCTCTCTTCCCAAGTCACTCTCTCTATCCATTAAGTTATGTTATTTCCTTTCCAATACCTAAAACTATCTGAAATGTCTATACATGTACTTGCCTGGTGTCTGTCTCTCTCACTAGAACTCCACTAAATCAGGAGCCTGGCATGTATTGTCCATGTGTCTTAGACCACAGTAGGTATTCAATAAGTATTAGTTGAAAGAATATTTGAATGCATTCCTGATCAACATATCTATGTAAAGAGGTATAGACATGTCATATAACAAAGTCAAACATAACAACTTAATTCCTTTATAATAATTTAAAATAATAAAATCATGCTCCTGGCGATATAGTTCAAGGACTGGAAAGGCCTTAGAAAGTATAGTGCATTCTCTCAGAGAGGGGCAGAGAGCACTAAAAGTTCATAGCATGAGAGAGGCAGAGTCAGGCCTGGCCAGGTCCCCATCACGGCATCAACTACAGCTGCTGCTCCTTGTACATTACACATGGGCGACTGTGTGGAACCACTGACAACACAAAGAAATCCAAATTCAGCACCAAAGTGCACACCTACTATGCATAGCAAGCAAAAATATGATCTTGCATCATAAATTTTGATTTATCTTCAGTGCATACACTAGTGCTCATACTACATTGTAGTCTTCTGAGCAGTGTGCTTGCATTGGAATTTATTATTAGTATTATT
>NW_005324901.1:0-1572 GCF_000412655.1 Myotis brandtii | reverse complement strand
CTCTGTTAAATAAATTGCAAACCTCTTGTTCTCATGCCAATTCTCTTTTCGAAATTGTGATTGAACATTAGACTAAAATTTCAGGTATGCTGAAATCCCCGAGATGATATACAGCATAAGATTTGTTAATATGATGTTCGAACACCTCCCTTGCCAGGAAGCAAAAATTGTAATAAACTGGTTTTGCATGGCTTCTCCTGCACAAGATGATGGCTGGAGTTCTAGCTCTTATTTCAATTTTCCCACTCAAGTGATGGAATCCAGTATCATCTGTCACCATCCTACATGTCCCTGTTGCCTGCCAAGCTGCTGAGGGGTGCCCCACCCTTCCAAAGAGGGTGTTCCCAGGGCTGCTGTCCAACATCTCCACAGCCTTGCTCCCTCTGGCCTCACCAACCTGCCAAAATGGCTCTCTTCTCTCCTCCATAACAGAGTGTGTCCCTTGTTATTTCTCTTTCCTCCTTATGCAATATGGGAACCCTCTTTTTGATCATTACATTTTTTATGCTTAAATTACTGGCTAAGTCATAGGCTTTGTGCCCTTTTGGTTTTTGCCAGACAAGGGAGCAGAGTTAGTATTCTTTTCTCCTTCTCTGAAAGATGGTGGTGGCAGCTCATCATCGTTCTGCCACAAGTTTCTACTGCAGTTTTGATTCTCAGCCCCTTCTCTCCTAGTCTGAGCAATCCAGTGTGGATAATTTGTTACCCTTGCTTACTCAGACCACATTTTGATGTGTGTAACTTTTCATTCATAGTCTCTGGTGGTAATGTTTTGAGCAGGTGGGCTTGTTGATGCAAAGATCACTGGTTTCCTATCCCAGAGTTTCTGCAGGTCTGGGATAGAGCCCAAGAATGTGCATTTCTAACAAGTTCCTGAGTGGACTGAAGAATCCCATTTTGAGAACAACTGTTCTAGAGCACTCTTGCCCTAATTATGCCTTTATATTCTTGCCATGCTGTGGGGACTTCTCTGATACATCCTAGTATCTTATGGCTCCTCTTCTGGTATATCGAATTTTGGACAACATACGGAGGGGGGATGTTGTCACCAGAGTGTGAGGAGGAGAGAGGACTATTGAGCAATGTCTGGAATGCAGTCGGCTGAGAGGGAGCAAGCAGCTCAGGAAGACCTGACAGGTCAGCCATGCCCCTCCCTTCCAGCATCTCAGGGAGCCCAGGCAGCCAAGCTTCTAAGTACGTAAAATCCTTAGGAAACATTGACATTGGATCCTCACTCAATGTTTGTTCTTCAAACTTGGAATGGTTGCTCCTTCCAGAAACCTCAACATTAATTTGCCATTAACACCTGTGGTGAGTGGCAGGGCTTACGTCATTGTCATCAAGATTACCAGAGGAAAACAGCTGCCTCGCCTTGAAGTGAGGAAGTATTGAGAATTAATGAGGTATCAGTACTCACAGTTTGATAAACTGCAGGACACCTCTCCCTCACCTCTTCTCTCTCCGTTGCCTCCTGCCTCCCATCCTTTATGTAAGACGTTTCAGAAGAATGAATGCCAACCAGAGTGCTATGGATGTCACCAAGAAAACAGAAAAAGAGAGAGATTTTGCATT
>NW_005324900.1:0-1572 GCF_000412655.1 Myotis brandtii | reverse complement strand
TCAAAGCAGCTTGACATTGTAAACATTTGGGAGTGTTAGTTTAAAAATGTTGTAGCTTAAAATCCTATTTTGAAACACACTTGAGTTGAAATAATTGTACACCTGGGAGAAAACGATGGACAGAGGTGCAGAGCCAGCCTCTTTCCTTCTCAAAACCAGTGAGTGGTATTGATTTACACCCAGCCATCGGCCGTGCCCAGCCTCTCAGGGCGTCGTCACGGCTGCTGCAATCTCGTGGTCCAGAAGCTACGGAATTCAAATACTTTACCAAAATCGACATTCCATTTGAGCATCTCTTTTTTTAATTAAAAGAAAGAGGCTCCCATGAAGATGAAGAATGGAATTTGTGAGTGTTGGCAATGTGGGAAGTAAAAAGGGAAAGGACGGAACACAGAAAACCCGGAGCACAATTCATCAGATGACAAAGTTTTTGCCAAGTGCGTGAGAACCAAATGCTTTCCTTTGCTGCATCTAAATCACTGTTTGTCAGAGGCTATCATTTTGTGCATTGCACTGCTCCCTCCCACCTTAACTGGGTTTTCCCTTTAAACGCCATTCCTCCATATCCACCCTTTCAGCCCCCGAAGGCACAAAAGTTCTGTGTGCCCGGTTCCAGTTGGCACCGCACCCTTAACTCGCTCCATTGAGCCTTTCTTTTCTTCGCCCTGCAGCCTCTAACCTCTCTTAATTTTGAATTTTCTGGCTTTTGTCACTTTAAACCAGATCCCTCAAGTTATTTAAATGTGAGCGCGCCGCCCCTCCCGCCCCCCAACTTTGGGGTAAAGAGTGGGGTGAAGAATTTAATGTTATTTTTAACTGAACTCTCTTGTTAACCTTGGGGGCCATCCCTGGAGCTGAAACCCATTCAAGTAATACTTTGACAGCGCTGCAGAGTCAGCCTGGAAAAGCTCTTCAAGAGCACATTTGTGGCCTGGCCCTTCTCTTTGGGTTTCTGTGGAATTCTCCTTAGTAACAATTTTTAGCTGAGGGGGTTATGGACACTTGTAAACTAAGGAGCGCTGACAGGAGAGGAGAGGGCGATGGGGAGGGCCGCTTGCCTCACTAATTAAAACAAAGCCTGCTTGTGTGAGCTTGTGCCCTCCTGGTGCAAAGGGGCCAACAGCACCAGGGCCTCTGGGAGCACACGGTTCTCGAGTCTGCGAGGACTTAATACTTTTAAATACAATTGCAAGCAATGCCCCTTTGTTGATTATACTCGCCTGGCCAAGCTGGAGGACCTCCGAAGCTGCCAAACATTTACTTTTCAATCTCATGGGCCAAGCCGCCTTCCAAACGCTGTCATTCTCAGAGAGGGCCGGCCTCCTGGAAGGACCGGCTCCCCAGATTCTAGTGAGGTGCTTGGACTGTGTTTCCAAAGGATGCTGGTTCTGAGACTAGGCAGGTCAAGCCGGGGTTTGGTGTCACACTCTGGTCTTTAGAAGGGAGATGGATTTGTTCTTGCCTCTTGTTAGAGTGCACAAGTTTGCAAACGAAAAACAGCCAAGCAAGGTTCCCAACCCCGCGTGTGGAAGCCGCAGAGTATGCAGTCCAGACCCAATTCAAAAAAAAAAA
>NW_005324899.1:0-1571 GCF_000412655.1 Myotis brandtii | reverse complement strand
TTTAGAAGAGTGTTTAGTCCAAGTGTTTAAAGATTTTCCTATTATTGATTTCTAGTTTGATTTCATTGTTGTCAGAGAATATACTCTGTATAATTCTAATTCTTTTTAATTTGTTGAAGTTTGTTTTATGGCCCAGGATATATCTATATTGCTAAATGTTTCATGGGCACTTGAAATGAATGCATACTTTGCTGTTGTTGGGTAGAGTGTTCTGTAAATATCTATCTGGTCATATTGGTTGATGGTGTTGTTGAGTTTTACAGCCTTGATTTTTGTCTACTAGTTTCATCAATTGTCAGATATCTTAATTTTTGCCTGTCTGGTAAGTGGAAAATTTTCTTATTGTGGTCTTGAGTTGCATTTCCCTGAGTTCTAGTAAGATTGAGAACCAAATTAAATATTCTCCTTCCTCCTTAATTACACTTTTAAAAACATGTCCTTGAGACTTTACCAATTATTCAAACCTATTGCTTTTTTTTGTTTGTTTTGTTTTATTTTTACATATGTAGTGACTACTGCTGATGCATCTGAATAGAGAGGCCAAGAATATGTCTGCATAATTCTCCTTGTGCATCTCCACCCAGCACATTGCCACAGCAATTAGATATATACTTCGGTCAAAAACCTCCATGACTCCTCATTAATACAGTCCTAAGCCTTAGCCTGCCATTTAAAGCCCGTATGATGCACTTCTGACTTAACTAATCCAGCTATGTCATCCCCTAGCTAAGTTGGTCCCTGCCTCCACACTTTTGCACATACCATTCCCTCTGTGCAGAATGTTCTTTGTCAATCAAAATCCTATTAATGCATTAAATGTGGCTCACATGCTCCCTCTATGGAGACTTTCTTGATCATTCCAACTGGAAGTGCCTCTTTCCATTGTCCTCTAACATCTGTTATATGATCTGCATGGCTTGGGTACTTAAGACACACATCTGGGAAACTGCTGGCTGGCCTGAGGTCAGTAATTCAGACCAGGACTGCTTCCTGGCTTGTAGGCAAAGTGCCTCTCCTTCACTCATATAGTGAACATTATTACAATTCCACCTCAAATAACCAACTTCACCAAAGGTGGCATATTAGGCAAACCCCAATTTGTTGAGCAGAAATATCACCTATGCAATAAATTTAGAAGAATTAATTATTTAGAAAGTTGGTAGACTCATGCTTAGAGTGATTTCTATGTACATGTCAACTGATTGTGGGAAATGAACTCTTCTCTTAATAGTAAAACTACCGAAAAAAATGTAATTTTAAAATTTGACTTGTGTTATGGTGAGTGGAAGTGGGCAATACTCCTCTGAGTTTTGGATTTTGCTTCTTCAAGCTAGGTAATAGTTTCAGTAGGCTGTATAATTAAAAGGGCTTTACAAAAAACAAGTCTAGATAATGCCCTGTGTTACTTTTAAAATCAGGAATTCCAGGCAAATTTCACACAACCTATCTATATAAAAGTAGCTATGAATTTTTATGTCTCATATGAACACAATTTCATATACCAGGCAATTCCAGTCTTCATAAAAAAAACTGAAGGGGGACCTAGCCAGTTTGGCTCAGTGGATAGAGCA
>NW_005324898.1:0-1571 GCF_000412655.1 Myotis brandtii | reverse complement strand
TACACTTGAGGGTTAAAATGGAACCCGAGGATTATCTGTGGGTTTCAATTATCGTTGTTACCCTCATTCTATCTTGCACAGAGAATTGGGAATTGGCTATGTCAAGACTAAGTTGACACGCATCACAGAGGCTATACAGCAGTCTATCTGCTCATTAAGAGTTTTTGACTGAGTCTATCCCACTGATCTTCCACTTCTTGCAATGCTTTTGATGTGGGTTTAATTCCAAGTCCTGACAGAGGAGAGGTCTCACGTCCATGGTCCCCAATGCAATCTTCACATGACTGTCAACAATGCGATGATTTTTCCCCAGGCTTAAAGGGCCAGCTCCCAAAAAAGGTCAAGGATTCTCCCTAGGAACATCTACAGCCTTCAAGCACATACTTAAGATCTCAATTTTATCTTGCACGTCCCTTCTATCTCATGCTAATTTGGATATCATATTTCCATAGGCCCAATCTGTGCTGAGCATATTCTAAAAGCAGAGAACAGTAACACAGTTCTTACTTCCTTTATAAGACCACAAGTCTACCTGCTGTGCTAGAGAAACTCTGGTAGGCCAAATTTAAATTTGAGAAATGTAATGAACCAGTCACCTTCATGAAAGTCGCTTTTCTTTAGTAATTTTCACATTTGGAATGATTCCTTATTTTTATTCTCAATGGCTTATGATTTGATTTAAAGAGCAAATTAAAGACATAAAAATGTTTAACAAGAAATAAATAGTAAGTCTTCATTATTTACCAAGGAAATAAAATGTTTCTCCACCTGTGGCATAGTTTCTCCACAGCTAGCATAGTTGTTCTTTGTGCTTTAAAAATTCTGGTCAAAATTATGTAAATAATTTCTTTCATGCTACACAGCTTCTATAAGTAATGAAATTCTCAATAGTCAAGTGCTTTAAGAATTTGAGTCTCCTTAAGATTCAGAATTTCTCTAGAAATAACAGTTATAAATGGCAATACCATTGGTAATTAATTTCCCCTAACAACACTTCTGTAATATGAGGAGCTTGTTTATGATTATTTACATAGGGTTGGTAACTTAGACAAATTGCATTTTGAGCTTTCACTAAAGTTCTGCAATTGTTATTGTCATGCTCATGCTTTACCCATAATTCATTTTCACCCTCTCCTTTTTTAAACTGCTAAATTTGGTATTAAAGCAAATTGTGTCATTTGCTTGGCCCCAAAATGAGCTGGAATTGCATAGGACCAGCTTCTTAAAGTGTGGGCTATTGGGGTCACCAAATATGGCTCAATTTTAGTTGTGTAGTTCGTTATGCAACTAGTTACACAATGAGTGTTTTGTTGCTTTAGAGTTACACACACCTGCATGCACACACAGATACACACACATACACACACACACATTAGGGTACATGTGGCTAGGAGCACATTTAGGCCTCCCTAGCTTAGTGCCTATGTGTAAAATACACTAGCATGTGCGAAACAAGTGGCACCTATGACTGTTTTTACTGTGACCGTTCTTTAGGAATTCTGTACACAATGAATTAACTGCTTCCGAGCACAGTGATGTGGTTGAATTATATTGCCAAAGGATGAGATTTT
>NW_005324897.1:0-1571 GCF_000412655.1 Myotis brandtii | reverse complement strand
ATTACAGTTTACATTCAATATTATTTTGCATTAGTTTAATATGCACAGCATAATGGTTATATAGTTGTATACTTTACAAAGTATTTTCCCTAAAAGTTAATTTGGAAACTTTCAGTTATACAGTTTGGTCTCTGTCCCAGTTAGACTTGGCCACATGGATTCATTTTTAACAACCTGAAGTCATTAGAACTTGCTTCAGATGCTATTTGTGTCCCCATCCTTGTTTCACTACATATTCCTGAACTTCAATGATAGGTTTAAAACACACTGTGGTGGTCCAGGGAGGAAGGGAAAACAAAACTTGAGTTACTTCATTTCTGTCATTTGTGTCCTTCATGTGATCACTTGGAATTCTTACTTGTACTTAAAGTTTAAAACAAGGAGCCAAAAGTATTCAGTGTGAGGTTTCATATTTTTGTTTGGTAACTGAAAATTTTAGTTCACTCATAAAATATTTTACTGAATTTGAAAAATATATTTTATATTAAAATGTACTATTTTATAATTTTGTTTGAAAACTATAGAATAAATAAAGGAAAATGATTAGCACTTATTATCCCATGATTATTGTTAAAATATATTTTTCATACAGAAGGAAGAGCTGTTAAAATCTGAACTACTCTGGGTACCAAACATTAACCTACACCCTTGACTCAATCCTTACTGTGTTTCCTCTCAGCCAGCAGCAGTGGCCTCCTAACTTACCCTCCTGCTTCCTCTCACTCTCCTTAGATGCGTCCTTCATACCACCCCTTGTATAATATGTCTAAAAATGTATTTTATTTCCTGCATTCAAATTCCATCTTCTTTAGTTTGAGGGCACCTGGAGATGTGAGCCAACTACCCAGCATGAACCCCCATTTTGTATTTCATGTGAATGAGAAATGAATTTTGTGTTCAGGTACTGAAATTTGTGATTTTATCCACTAATCACCTACTGTTAGAGTTGTGGGCTTCTGTGGCATCTGAATTTCCTTACCCAAATCCCTGTGCCGGCTCCCTGCCCACAGATCTTAGCCTATGAGCCAGGGTCAATCTCCCCTGGCCACTCCCTCCCCCAGCTCTGGCAGAATCGATCCCCAGAACAGGACCGAGGTACCACCAGGTGGGCAGCACATCACTTTGTGGCTCACTGAGCTCAGGGTGAGTCCCTCCTGATAGCCACTGCCGATCTGTGGCAATAAGCAAGGCTGCTTTATACATTTAAAAAAATGAAAAACCTAACGTCCTGTGAGGAAGATCTGGGGGCTTAGTCACTTGGTTATCCCAATGCCAATTTTTAGAGCCAATAAGTGACTGGATGCTGGACCCCTAATATATGGTAATTAAAAATTTGAATGTGGTATCACTAGTTTCTTTTTGATGAGGCAGTTAAGTTCTAATAGGTAAATGCTTATAGCACAATAATGAATCATGTCCCTTCTGAATCGATACATTTTTGTTCTGGACATGAGCTTTAAAGAGGAAGGTTTGCTGAGCTGACAGTAAAATCCTGGGTTATGATTCAAATGTCCGTGACCATGTCCCACTTGAATTAGCTTGTTGAGGAGTATGCCAGACCCAGTCTCACA
>NW_005324896.1:0-1571 GCF_000412655.1 Myotis brandtii | reverse complement strand
ATATTAGGCTTTTGTTATATAGGATTCTCAAGATGACCAAATTATAGAAATTTAGAACTGATTAGTGATTATCAATGGTTAAGGAGTGTTTGGCAGTACAAACAAAAAGGTTGTGGCTACAAAAGGACCATAGAGGAATTTCTGTGGTGATAAAAATGTTCTGTATCTGGACCATATTAATGTGAACATCCTGGCTATGATATTGCACAATTGTAAGATGTCACCATTGGAGGAAACGGAGTAAAGGATACTAGGATCTTTCTGTGTCATTTCTCATAACAGCAAGTGATGTGTTTTTGGTAATTTTTTCAGAATAAAATTTTTAATTAAAAAACTTAGTACTGTAGTCAGCACAATAGGTGATCAATGCACATTGAATTAATAAAAGTTGTGTCATATTGAGGATTAATCCTGCAGTTCTGCTCAGAATGTATTGTAAGGAAGATGATACTACTGTTCCTCTCATGTAGCCTTCCAAGTCTCTTCCAGGTTTTCCTAATCATTGGCATTTTTTTTGCCCTAAAGTGGCACATGCAAATGTGTCACTGTACAGTCTGTTCTCTATCACTTGTGAAAATTCTTGTTAAATGGAAATATTGGATAATCACCTATGATTACATCTTCAAAGTGTAAAATATAGGCATACAAAACAGCTTACTTCCTGCAAGTGCTTAGCACTGAAAAGCTAAACCACTTAGGGTTTGCTCAGGACTTAACACAGTGTTCTGCACAGAGCAGGGATAAGATACACAGTTTTGGAATGAATTGGCTAAAAAATAGCACCTTGTAAGTTTTCAATAAATAATAATAAGTAGTGGTGATAGTAGAAAAATTTCAGTAGTAACAATAGTGGTATGAGAATATTACTGTGACTGGAATAAAAGTATAAATGACGTCAAATCTCAAAAATGTACTGAGTTACCATTGTTCAATCTGAATACCATACCTATCTTTTTGCCATTTTCCTTTGTTTATGGTTTTTTAAAAAAAATACCAGCATTATTAACATTGTCTCTTTCTTTACTCTACTCAGAAGTCAAGCCCAAATTCAACTATTTGCCCCCAAACCCTCATGATTCCAAGGTTCTAGGAAAATGAAAAGTAAATTATTTTTATTGTAAAAATAATCAAGGTCTCCGCCTTGAATACTCCTTAAAAATAGTAAATCTCCCTGTTCGTCCTGATGAAGACACATTTGAAAATCAGTAGCTGCAAGGATCAGCTGAGTCACAGGTGAATGCTTTGACCCTAAGCTCTACCAGTGATAAATAGTTTTATTTTATTTTATTACATTTTCAAGCGGTTCATGGCACGTGTTAAATTATTGTGTAGGCCTCAGTAAACAGCAGCTTCAAACTGCTGAGCAGTTGAATAGTTCCCATTTATCACTTTCTCCTGCATATTCCCTGGTGAGCCTGGAGGGACTGCTTCCTGGTTTACAGGTCACAGGGCTGCACTTGATAATGCAATAGAGATTCTGTTTACATGAAGTATCGTCGTATCTCCTCTGTCAGCTATGGAGGAACAGGCAATCTCAAAGACATGGCTATAATATTCTTCATGGGAAGATG
>NW_005324895.1:0-1571 GCF_000412655.1 Myotis brandtii | reverse complement strand
CTCTCTCTCTCTCTCTCTCTCCCCCCACACTCCTCCCCAACCCTCATCCCCAAATATGCACACATTACTCCCTCAACTCCAAATAACACCCATCACTTTCAGAATCCTGGATGTGATTGAGCAGAGATAATCAGATGCACGCTAGATGTATTCTATATTCAGCCTTTTCCTTGTTTTCCTGTTTTAATGAGGAAAAGGCCAGTCCTCATTCAGGCCTTCTCCTCCAGCCTTCACCCACTTTAAACAGCACAGCTGCCCCTGACCTTCCGGGCTGACTTTCATACTCTCTCCAGCAACCAATAGTTTGCTCCCAGTCATTCCACGTCTCTATTCCGTTTTGTCCTCGTAACTGGAAGGATGGTGCCTAAGCTCTGACATAGACAGAGGCTAGCATTTTTATAAGCTTTATCTTCAAGGAATACATGAGAAATGTTTGAGAGCCAAAACATTTCTTTACTGTAAAAGCACTGTTTTTCCTTCATGAAATACTAATTTTGGATCAGGTGGAATGCGGGAGAAATATCTATGAACAAATGTCTCTTTGCGCGCTCACTTAGAGCACCAGGGATCTCCCAGGGGAGAACAGGACTTCCCAGGACAAGGAGGAAACCACGTGCGTGATGCATTGCTTTAGCAACCCCACTTGTTGGGTGAGCTTATGATACTATAAGGGTATCATTAGTCCCGGATTGAGACCCACACCCAAATCCGATCTATTGATAAGACACGTCTTTTCCTCCTGACACGGGCACTGAGACCCCAGGCGGGTTCACGCTCTTTGGAAACCGTAAGGACGCGCCTCGTCTGTAGCACCTTGTTTCCTTTAGTTTAGTTTTCTGAAATATTTATGTTTTAACCATCAAATCCATTGTCTTTCCAAAATGCCTTTCAATCCCAAAGAACTTCGTGAGCTAATCAAACATAATCAGTTATCTGGCATGGATGATTGGGGCAGGAACCCCTTTACTGCCGGGCCCCCAGACGTGCTGTGCACCTCTTTCACAGGCCCCCCCCCACCCCTTTCTACCTGGAGGGCAGTGCCGAGCCTTATAAGGAGGCAACAGAAGACAGAGCAGTGTTTCTCAAACTAGGGTTCATTTTGGAAGCCCAACGAGCTGCAGCTTCTTTGGAGTCTGTAAGTCCCATGGGAACTCTATTATTAAAATGAAAGGATGGATTTCTAAGTCAAACAAAATGAATTATGAACATATCCTGCCTTTTCTGCCCGTACTATAGAACCTGGTGTACAATTCGGCAATTTTTCTGCCCAGGTTGGCATTTATGATTCAACATGCATTTGGTGTCTAAGTTGCAATACAGTTGGCATTGTCCCTTGCTGGAGAAATAAACAGGCATCATGACAAGGGGTGGCCTCACCCTGTGGATTCCCAGGGTTACTCTAGCCCAGCCTCTCCCTGACCATTGGCCCCTGCAGGCAGCTTTGTCTCTTCGTGAGGCCCCTGAGGGCTTGTACCAGTGTCCCCATGCAGAGCCATGCTGGGCAGATCAGTACCATTTGTACCAAGTGCCCTGCTGTGACTGACAGATGGCACCTGAGTGTCACATCCACA
>NW_005324894.1:0-1571 GCF_000412655.1 Myotis brandtii | reverse complement strand
TCTCATCATTGATGTTTTTATCTCTCTCTCCTTCTTCTTTCCTCTCTGAAATGATAAATATAAAACAAATATCACTCATATGTATAAACATAAAACAATATATCTACCAGTGGCTGGAGGTCCCATTGCCACTATTTGTTAATAAATAGAAAGTTTACTTTGCTCCAATCAATATTTAGATCTCTGCAACCTAGAGCAGGATCCACATTTAGGCTCTTTCTTAGGGGAAGGTTTATGAGTTCATATGAAAGGAAGAACATACACACTTCTCTGTCACCTGGGGGCTTGGAATTTTTTCAACCTAAGAAACACATTTATAGCTATAATGAGCCTTAAAATTCATCTGGCCCAAGCTTTTCACTTTAGAGATGAGGAAACAGAGGCCAGATGATATTTAAAAACTTACTGAGAAGACAGCATGGTATCTTTTAAGCAACTTGGAGTTTGAATTCAGAGAGATAATAGGTTTCAATCCTTACTCTATGAATTCAATTTCATTAATGTCTCTGAGCCTCGGTTTCTTTCTCTATATGTGGCAACTGAGAATATAAAATACTCCTGTTTTTCCACTGGGGGAACTTATTCTTTTTTTTCCTAGCCCTGGAGTCACCCCTTTGTACTTTGAGCATTGAGACCTCTATTTGTCCCAGAATTAGTTATCAGATTAGAATTTAGGAACAAAGAAGCAGTTCTTAGTTTTTTAGTTCAAAGGCAAGGTCTAAGTATCAAGACTGAAAAGATCTGAAAGTAAATGTAGCTTGGCAGGACAAGGTTTTTCCTGGTTCTTCCCCAGCAGCCCCCTCCCAGATCCCTCATTATTAGATAAAGACCTTGTGAGCTGGGAAATAAAAGGAGAATTGGAGACCGAGCACTCCAAGTGGGACGTTGGTCTGTCTCCTTGTCCTACCACCTCCCTATCTCCCAAAGGATTGAAAGTAACGACATAAAGGTTTCTAAGTACATTTGAAGGATCAGACACTTGAAAGACCTCCTGTCCTCTCTGAACGAAAATGATCAGCAAACTTGTTGTTGTCCCTCTAGCCATCATGGCTACAAGGACAGAGATAGATCGCAGGGATGTTGGTAGAGTGAATGGTCACCGACAGCCGCACAGTCCCCACAGGCAACATGAAGGAACTAGAGAACAGCTAATCATTTTCTATGCATTTAACAAAAGCTCGAAAGGCTGGGGAGGGGCTGGCATCACAACCAATAGAGCACAGTGGTCAAAATGAGGAAGATTCAGAGCTACCTGAGCAACTTTTGGACATAATGTCTCGAGGACAGATAACATACCTAAGAGTACTTTCATCAGATTTTTTTTTAGCTACGAAGAAACAAGAACAAAAAGATTCATAGTCACAGAAAGAAAAATGCTCAGCCCTCTTTAGCCTCACATCTGAGTTCCCTCACTACCTAGCCCTAGCCTGTTTTCCTAATCACTGCTTCCCTTCGCTTCTCCAGTTCAACGCAAAGTCCAGCTTTATCAACCCACCTGCCCTCCACTTTAAAGGTCTTTTAAAACCTGGCCATAGAATATTATTCTGACCTTTCAATGCTAGAACATGTCT
>NW_005324893.1:0-1571 GCF_000412655.1 Myotis brandtii | reverse complement strand
CCCCTCCTAGAGTGTGTGGATGAGTCCAGCTGTTCCAGGTTCTGCAGACAGCAGAGCCCTGTGTGCATCTCAAGGGCCACCTGGGTCCCTGCTCTCACACTGTACCCCTTTAGGGACAAGTAAGCGAGAGCCAGCCCTAAGCTCCTCGCACAGGGACTTCTGAGGGCAGGGCCTCTGGCTGGGATCTAGGCTCCCTCCAGCCACTGGCCAGGCTGCACCCCCAGAGTCCGGGGAGGGTCTTTAGAATGCAGGTGGGCTGGGGGGTTGGGGGAGCTCAGTCACTCCTTCCCTGCGGAGAGCTTACCCCATTGGGAAGGGTGCTCCTTGGCTCAGTCTGAGGGGCCGGTCTCCCAGCCAGGTCTGATTCACCTTCAGACGGGGTGTCCTGTGCAGCCCAGGGCCGGGGAGGGACGAGGAACACCGTGGAAGGAGCCGAGATGCTAGGAGGATGGCAACGTGGCCTCTGTGCCTGGGTCCCACTCAGGCCTCTTCACTGTGGCCTCGCTGGGCAGGCTCAGCCTCCCTGGCCCTGGCAGACATGCGGGGGGATTCGGCCTTCTCAGCATGTCCTGGCCTCAGAGCTCTGATAATGTGGCCTGTCCTGTGGGGCCTGTCAGGGGACCCCCAACCTCTCCAGTTCTCAGAGCTCTCTCCCCACACTGATGCTAGAGGTGAGTTGAAAACCAAGGTGGGCTCCTCCCGATGACAGAAGGGGAAACTGAGGCAGGGCAGCTCATCCAAGGTGGCACCTGGATTCCCCAGCCAGGCACATCTCCCATTGGGACACGCTTCCCTGCTGCAGCCTGAGCCACCCCACCCCCAGCACACAGGGCATCCCTGACACTGTCTCCCCAAAGCTGGAAGTGGGGTGGGCCAGGGAGGCCCATGGCCAGGAGGTGCCGCCCTTACCCGCCCCTGCCCCTCTGCCGGTTTCTTTCCATGCCCTCAGCTGGGCAGCAGAGGGGCGCGTGGGACCTCAGGGAGGAGAGGGCAAGGCGGCCTCCCAGGTGTGCCCGTGTTTACAGACAACGCTGCAGGTGTGTCTGGGGAGCTCAGAGGCAGCCCCTAACCTAGGCCACCTGTGCATGTCTAGGCAGCTCAGTCAGGGCGCCTTCCTCCTGCCTGCCACTGGGGGAGCCGTGGGGCCCAGGAGCCCATGGGCTTCCGGTGAGAGCCCCACCCCAGCCGCGTCCAGCAGGAAATGCCCGCGGGCCACAGGTAGGCACATTCCACCCTGACTGGGGCCTGGTGAGCTCACGACAAGGCCCACGGTTGAGCCACAGACGTCAAGTGCGCACTGAAAATACCACGTCTGCTCTGGCAGAGGGGAGTCACGGGGAGGCCTCTCCAGCGGGTACTGTGGGCCCATCTATTATTAGAAGAGCTAAAAACTCCTCACCTCATGCAGCACAGAGACTGACTCCGTCCACCCTCAACCTCAGCCCGGGGACCCCCACCCATCACCAACTCTGAAAAGGGCCATTGTGGTGGCCTCAGCGCCTGGTGGGTGGGCGGGAACGTGGCTCCAATCCTGCTCACTTCCCAGGAACGGCACTGGAGGGGGGGGCCTG
>NW_005324892.1:0-1571 GCF_000412655.1 Myotis brandtii | reverse complement strand
GGTTCTACTGGCTTCACTCCTTGCACAGTTCATTTAATACTCATAGCATCCCTGGCGAGAAGTATAATTATTAATATGCCACTTAGGGAGAGAAAACTGAGACGAAGGCATAATAAAAGACAATCTCAAAGTCCCATGCTGCCTGGGGAACCTGGATTTGAACCCAGGTCCCTGTGAGAACAATATCCATACTTTAAATAGTTCCCCTAGGTCCTACCTGGGACCAGGGCCCTGGTGCATGGGCCTGCTCTGCCTCAGTAGTCCGAGGACGGCAGGAGAAGTGATTGGGGGCCAGCTGGGTGGAGCGGATTGGAGAGGGACCTGCAGGGAGCCAGGCAGCTTCAGAATGCGTTAGAGGTGTGCTCCTGCTTCTGGGGAGCCAGCGATTTAACTCAGCTCCTGTTGCGATTTCTGAGGCTGCAATAACAACCTGCCTGGGGTTTTGATATTTTTCCCCTTTTCCTCTTCTTAGAAAATGTGGAGAAAATGACAAGGAGCCTTCTCTATGAATGCCCGAGAGCCCACATCAGCCTGCACAGAGAGAGAGGCGGAGGGAAGAAGCCGTGTTTGAAGTGTGTTTCTATTCTGCCCTAAATAGGATGAAAGGCGCCCGCGCAGTTGTTAATTGAGAAGGCAGGAAGTGGCGCGGGACAGAGGCATCGAGCCGGCAAGGTGGCCACTTGCAGTGGTTCTGCCAGTAAGATCTGTTATGTCGACACACTTCAAAGCTCCAGCATCTTTTCATTGAGTCACAAGCAAAGGGCAGCCTTTAAGCATGGCTCACAAGCCAGTGGGTTTGGACACAGACTAGGCCTAACCCCTGGACTCTGGGTCCTGCTGGAACCTGGTCCTTGATACTGTGTCCGACATACCTGGGCCTCAGGGTCTCCATCCATCCATGAGGACCCATAGTTCCAACTCCCGAATGGTTGTGAGGGTTACAAGAGACACATGGAGGTGTCTTTAAGAAGAGACCATCAGGACCTGGTCCACACTGTGCACTTGGCAGGTGCTGACTTAGACCACACACTGAGGGGGGCTCAAACTCCCCTGTGATTCCATGGCACCCTCATTATGGCCCCTGAGCCCCCAGAACAGAAGTCTCATCCCTCTAACCTCTGGTTCTCCTCAAGGTCTCTTTCTTGCCATGAAGGGAATGTCCCATTTCCTCCAAGTCAGTTACACACAGACATGACCCAACACAAAACCACACCCTGAACCTAATGCTCCCCAGGACTGCACTCACTGTGGTCTCGAGCCCCATGGGACTGTGGATCATTCAAAATAAGGCTGGTCTGCAGGGAGGTGTGCGTGGGAGTGTGAAATGCACACCTGAGTCGGAACACAGCACGCAGACCAGAAAGGAAGATGGCTCATTGATAATGTTAGATGGTTCAAGGTTCGAAATGATATTTTGGATAAATTGGGTTAAATAAAATACATTATTAGACAATGTCATGTGTTATATTTTGTTCTCTTAAAATGTGGTAAATAAAAAAGTTTAAACTGCTTATCTCATGATATTTATAGTGGACAGCATCTCTGTTTCTCTCTCTTTGCTCTATGATGAG
>NW_005324891.1:0-1571 GCF_000412655.1 Myotis brandtii | reverse complement strand
TTTTTTATAAAAAAAGTTTTATTGCCCTCTATATAGCCTCTTGATCATAAACCTCATGATTGCCATAATTGGTACATATCATCTCATTTTATCATATATATATTTTTGGTATTGTTATTATCTTTTCACATAAACTGTAAATTCCTTAATGTCAGGAACTATGGCTTATCATTATTGCATACCATAACATTTAAAGAGTGATTTGCAAAATGCATACAATCAAAAAATTCTGATAAAAATTTACTTTACTGAATTCTACTTTTAAGATTGATTTTGCATGCATTTCTTTGAAAATAGTTCACAGAGGACATATATTTATCATGGCTCCATTTTTCAGTGTGTATATTTAAAACATTTTCTGACCTTGAATAATAATCTCTTGTGAAGATTCTGCATTCTATCTAACCCCAACTTGAATACAAAAACATAATGTATTGATTAATTTATAAGGCATGCCATCATTTAATCAATAATACCCTTTATATGAAATTAATCCATATAACATTATACCCTTCATAGTTTTCTTCAAAGTCATTATATCTATTCCAAAGACACAAGGAGAGTAAAACTTCAAAAGCAGATTTTTCAGCATTAGTGATTGCCACAGATATTATAACTTCAAACCCCAATCCTAAATAGAATTTTGAAAAAAAAATGCTTAATATCATTTTTTTCTAAATGAAATAAAGTCCCAATATCAATATCCACTTTCATTTCTTTGTGTCTATATTGAAACATCAGAAATGACAGGAAGATTAACTGAACAGATATCAAATAAATTATTGCTGTCCTGTTTTGTCTGAACACAGCTTTTGGCCTTAGGGAAGTATTTTCTTTTCTTTTAACAATTGAGTCCAAGATGAATCTGTTGGAGGCAGCCATGGGTCAAAAATGATCACAAGAAATTCTGGATTTTAAGTAACTAAAGCAATGTTTGAGGTGTGGCCTTAAATTTAATTATCCAGGTTTTTCCTAATATTCACATGTAATGTGTCTGGGGAGATCAAGTAGAGCAATTCTAGCCTTTGGCAAATGTATTAAACTAGAGAAGTATGTGTTTTCTTTAAATAATTTCAATACCTAAAATAGAGCAATGTTATCAAAATTTCCATGAAAAATATGGTCCTGATTTATGTGTGAATTGATAGATTGTACTGAATGATAAAATAACCAAATATTTTAACATAAGAGACCTAATTAACTTTAAGCTCAATTTTATTTTGTTACAATTAATATGTTATTTATTACACCCATTGGCAAATCAGTGCCTGTATCTTTTAAGTTACGTCTTTCCTGTAAACTCTTTCTTAGAAAAGCAATACAAATATACTCCAAAGTCAAATATGGGAATTATATACACAATAATTGGTAGATATTTCTCAAACTCTCTGATACCCTTACATTCAATTTAAGGCAGTGAAGTAAATATGAAATTTTATATTGTTAATACCATCAATGTTCTGTACCTTGTGTGCAATAAGCTCTGGGTGTCAGCCCATTATTCTCATGTATTCATATATTATCAGTTTAGGAGAAACAGAAGGGAGGTTGATGAGCCTTTACCTCTGGGA
>NW_005324890.1:0-1571 GCF_000412655.1 Myotis brandtii | reverse complement strand
GAGAGAGGGAACTCTTTACCTGGGGACTTCAACCTTCCAAGATTTTGCGTGCTTGCAGTGGCTCCACTCTTCTAGCCAATGATCTTTTTCCCAGGCTAGACCAACAGGCAAGACCTCCCCTACATCACCCTAACTTTACTGGGCATGTGCCCATCCTCTCCTTTGTTCGATCTTTTCCCCCAGTGATCTTCAGGGAATGGACAGGTGGGTCCCTGGGGAGGGGGAAACTGTAGCTTCCTGTGAAGCTGCCCAGATGACCATGCTTATACTCCCTTTGCTTTCTTTCTAATATTAATATTAACAGCTAGCTAATTATGGCAATAATATCATGCCTTTAAATAGGCACTTTACAGAAAAAGAAATACAAACAATTGACTTTTTTTTAAATGCTCAACCTTACTAATAATGAATTGCAAAGGAAAAGAATATAAGTTATTATTTTTTACTTTTTAATTGTTAAAACAAAATCCAATGTTGGTAAGGTCATGAAAAATCAGACAATTTCACTGTGGAAAGGACTTTAAAAATAGCACTTTTTAGACCTATTTAGAATCCGGTATTTATCAAAATTTTCTATCAGGTATATGATAAGATATGTGATAATCTGTTTAAATGAACACTTTTTGAGAGTGAGATTAATGGCAAGCATCAAGAGGACTTAAATATTTTCACTTCCTGCACCATGTATATTTAACATTGAAAATATTAATAGTAGGGTGCCTGAAATATGAAGATTTATAAGAAAATATATATTTGATCATTCGGATGACCAAAATATATTTATCATATACTTGGTCTTTGTTCAAGATTCCCAGTAACAGCTCCCAAAACCCTTGTAATTTCCTAAATTTTGAGAGTGACAAAGCTGTCTTTTGTTATGATTATGAGGTGGCTTTTGGAAAGCACCTAAGGATGGGGCTGGTTACCAGAGGAGCCAATCTTGTGATTGGGACTTTCATTCCCAGCCACTGACCTCCTTGGAGGGAGGAAAGGGCTGGGCATTGAGTTCAGTTAGCAAGGGCCAATGATTTACTCAGTCATGTCTATGTATGAAGCTCCATAAAATGCCAAATGGATTAGGTTCAGAGAGCTTCCGCTGGTGAACACATGGAGATGTAGGGAGAGTGGCTCCCCTGGAGAGGGCATGGAAGCTTGCCTTATGCGCCTCTACCACCTGGCTATTCCTGAGTTATATCCTTTTACAATAAATTGGTGACTTAGTAAATAAAATGTCTCTGGGTTCTGTGAACAACTCTAGCAAATTAAACAGATCCAAGGATGAGTCATTGGAACTTCTAACAACCTCCGCTTTTGACTGCGTCTACATTCAGAATCACCAGTTGGTCAGAAGCACAGGTGACAACCTAGGCTTTCAACTGATGCCCCAAGTAGGGCCAAGGGCAGTGTTGTAGGACTGAACCCTTAACCTGTGGGATCTGATGTCATTCTGGGTTGACAGTGTCAGAACTGAGTTGAACTGCAGGACATCCAGCTGGTGTCAGTCAGAGCACTGCTTCTTGGAGGTGTGGGGAGTTCCACATCTCTCTCTCTCTCTCTCTCTCTCTCTCTCT
>NW_005324889.1:0-1571 GCF_000412655.1 Myotis brandtii | reverse complement strand
AAACCTGAGCTCAAATGCTGGCCCTCCCTCACCTCTGTGCCTCCGCTAGGGGGCAGCTCCCTAAAAGCACCGCTGCCAGGTGTGCAAGGAAGGCGGCTTCACCTTCAAGGAGCTGCAGGCCCTACGACCTCCACAACGGCCCAGAGCAAAGGAAACGAACATGCTCTCTGGGAGTTCACCAGCACAGCTCTGCCAGGCCCCAGCCCAGCCAAGCCAGTGCCGGCTCCCCCAACACTGGTTCCTAGTTGTCTGGGCACTGGTCACACTGAGGTGGGGGAGGAAGTGAAGGGCCCGGGCGGGAAGGTGGGGTGATGCCTATGTCCCTGCCGCGGCCGGGGTCAAGTGGGGAGGTCCCACTGGAGTGGAAGTCAGTTAGACCTTAACTTCTCGCTCTGCGTCCAGCGTCCCTCCGACCTGCTCCTGCAGCAAGGCGTACGCGCGCTGCAGGGCCTGGTACTCCATGGTCAGCTGCCGGAACCGCAGCTCCGTCTCCTCTTTGGCCATGCCCTGGAGAGGCGCACAGACACAGCGTCAGCGCCTGGCCTCGGCCTGGGGGCCCGGGAGGTGAGTCTGAGTCCCTGGGCTGGAAGGCCAAGGCCAGGGCCCCGCTGGGCTTCCACCCGGAGAGGGCAGGAGGCTGCTGCTGCCTCCTGAGGCCCTACTGGACCCCAAAGGGTTCGCTGCTCAGAAAAGAAGCCAGAGGTCTGCGTGGGGGGGCGGCCGTGTCTGGAGCAACCAGGCCCAGGAACCCTAACCTGGCCCAGCTCCCCCAGCCCCATCCTGTTCCCTGAGGCTTATGGTGGCAAGTGCGCTGCTGTGTCTGAGAGCGCTAAGCAGCTCCCTGGCCCTGAGGCATCCGCCAGACCTACCAGGGGCGGCCCCACCATGGCCTCAGTGCCCCCAGGGCCTGGTCCGGGCAGTGGACCACCGGCCACTCCTTGTCCCCGGGCCCCAGGGCAGGGCCAGCCAGGCTCAGATGGCTGCCTGGATCTGAGGTTGGCATCCTTCCAGAAGAAGGGACTGTCGGGTGGGACACCCTGGCCATGTTTTTATCAGAGAGTTTCTGCTGCCCGTGCACATCCTGGCGTGTGCCCTTGGCAATGGTGCCGACCCCGGCTGGGGTTCAGACCTCCCACATGCAGCCCCTTGAGAGGGCGGGAGCTCTCTTCTCTGCACCTCTGCAGCGGGGGCACTAGATGGGGTGAAGCAGACGGAGCGTGTGCTCGGAGAAAGGGGCGGCCAGCAGCTGGGCAGCAGCAACAGGAGTGTTTCTCCTGGCGCCAAACTGTGGACTGTGGCACCTCTGCAGGGAGCAGCGCCCACCCCTGCCCCTGCCCGCCCCCTTACCTCCTCCAGGTCATCGTCTGGGGTGCACGGGGTTTGGTCCGTCCTGTCGGTTTGGTAGGATATGGAAGAGCCATCAGATTCCAGGGAAGCCTCTTCATCGTATCCAAAGAAGGTCTCCACGACCACCGGCTTTGGTCAAAGGGACAGCGTTAGTTCAAACCCAGCGGGGCCGAGCCGCCAGCCCCAGGGGCCTCTGCGCCGCTCCTGCCGGCTCCTCTGCTGCC
>NW_005324888.1:0-1570 GCF_000412655.1 Myotis brandtii | reverse complement strand
GACCGGGAAAATGACATCTTTAACGAAACCTGGCAGACACCACCTTAACCAAGAGAGCCAGCTAACAGCACCAGCATTAGGCATCAGGGCCTCTCATACTCCCCAGTAGATACTCTCGTGAGAAGGCCCAGCATCACTTCAGGATGCATCACAGCAGTCTAATCGTGGGCTAACCTCACACAAACCCAATGGAAGGACATTCGGCAGAAGGCATGACCAGCGCTCTTCAAAAATGCCGAGGTCATGGAGGACAGGGAAAGAGGAAGGAACTGTCCTCGACTGGAGGAAAATGAGACATGACAACTGCAGGCAATCAGGGACCTGGGCTGGATCTTGGAAAAACAAAGGACGTTCCTGAAAAAGAAAAGATGAAATCCAAATAAAGCCTGTAGTTGAGTCAATGTGAACTTCTTGGTGTTGATAATTTTATTATGCTTATGTGAGATATGAATGGTAGGGGATGCTAGGTAAGGGTACAAAAAATTTCTTATGATTTTTTAAACTTTTCTGTAAGTCTAAGATGATTCTTTTAACGTGTTAAAAATATAATGTGGTTAATCTTCTGATAAAAGAATTATAGATGCTATGAGATCATACACCCCATGACTAACCTACCCCATAATGAATTCATTCAGTCAGTTATTCAACTAATTTTTAATGAGCACCTACTACCTGCTAGGCATTGTGCTACATGCTGGAGAGAGAGACAAAGTCTTTGCTCAGCTTCTTCTCTTTTCCATCTGCCTCGACCAAGGAGATGCCCCGGAGGGCGGCTGTTTCTTTGGCAGAGTGGATGTGTGGTGCAAAGCCACTGTCAACTCAGGGTGAGCTTGTAGCCTGGGCAAGTATATTCTCTGTTGCTCTGAACCAATGAGACTCTAGGGCTTCTTTGTTACAGCAGCTAAGTAAGCTCTAAGGGCTGAGCAGCAATCTCTCTGTATACCAAGTGGACAGGGAGTGACTGCTGAGTGCTGACCGGACGACTCAGGCTGACAGGCATTAGTGGAGTTCATCGCAACAGCTCAAGGTGGGAAACTCCATCCCAAGATGGGGAAATAGAAGAAACTGAAGCATTCACAGGACGGATTGAGGTAAAGTTGCCTCCACATCACACTTCAGTGTCCTCCCCACCCATCCGTTCAGGTATTAATTGAGCATCACAGTTCACTCACTAAGCACCTGTATCAGCACCTGGCACTGCTGTAGGCAATGGAGGTACATCATGAATCAGTCGGGTAGTGCGGTGGAACAAACCACCCCAAAACTTAGTGGTTTTAAACAACCATTTATTTAGTTCACAATTGTGTGAGGACGCTGGGTACTTCTCTGCTCTGGGAGGCACTGGCTAATTTCTGCTGGGCTCCCGCCTCTGTCTGTGGCCAGCTGGGAGCCAGCTGGTGTAGGATGGTTTCCTTTCCATGTTACATGGCGGCCAGGCTGTTGGCTGGGCTGCCTCAGCTCTCCCGTGGCCCTTACTCTCCAGCAGGCTGGCCCCGGCTGGTTCACACAGAGACCTCGGGGTCACAAGAGCAGCAAGCGGTGGGCCCCAAGCACACAAACACGCACATCA
>NW_005324887.1:0-1570 GCF_000412655.1 Myotis brandtii | reverse complement strand
TGTGTGTGTGTGCGTGTGCACGCGCTCACTCAAAACATATTTCAGGGGGAAAATAATGTGACTGTGATCTCCTCATCAAATATATGTTGATTGAAATCTGTGCTATTCCATACACAAATTTCAATGCTTAGTTGAGATTGCAAAGGTATGAGAGAGGGAAGAGATAGGTTATTATAAACATTTTTCAAAATATTTTAAAAATCTCTTTATCATCATTCCTTTGAATATAAATGCATCAATTACAGATGACTTATCAATTCACAAAAGCCATGTTAAGGATCTATGAGCATCACTTTGTTAGCTGAATCACTGTTTCTTACATAAAATTATGAGGCTGGCAGCTTCTACATAAACTGCACAGTAAGGAATGGGTTTCCCTCATGTTATTTCGAATTAGTTAAGTTTAACTATACATGAGCTTTTCCAGTATCTGTAAAATTTTGATTCAAAAAGTATTTGGCAATAGATATTTTGTCCTATTCTGCACATATTTGTATACAATCTAAAATCACATATATAAACTCGTTAATAAATTCTATGTAAATTTTATAACGTCTTTTGATAGCGTTGTGTAACTTAGGGCTTCTCAGTCTCAGCACCGTTAACAGTTGGGGCTGGATAGTTCTTTGTGGTGGGGCTGTCCTGTGCGTTCCCAGATGTTTATTTAGCAGCGTCTTTGACCTCTACCCACCAGGCACAGTTGCACCCCCGCCCCCGCCCCGCAAATGTCTCCAGACATTGCTAAATATCTCTCAAAGACAGGGGGAAAGGAGGAAAGGAGGAAACGGGGGGAGGAGAATTTCTCTCAGGTAAGAACCATTGGGCTAAAAATGATTGAGATCACAAAGCTCGCTTTTCTTTAAAGAGGAACGTTTATTTGTTCTTAGTCTAATTTGAGTTAGCTCAGCTCTTTATAGTACTAATGAGTTTAAGGTCAGAAGGTTGACCTTCTGAGCTGTAATGCACTCATCCAACCATCATCTATTGAGTGGCATGTGCCGAGAGAGATGCCAGAAAGCCATGAAAAGCAACCAGGGCCCTCCAGGCCTTTGCAATCCTGCACAGTGAGTGGGGGAAATGAGAGGGCATTGGTCCAGGGTGAGTAAAGCTATACTTGAGCTTAATATTGAAGGCTAGAAAAAGTGTGGTTAGACAGAGGAAATAGGGTTGGTTTCTCTGATAAAGGAGCAATATCAAGGACAATTATTTAGAGTAAAATGTTAATATGTGTTAGACACCACACTCAGTACATATTACATCATATCTCCTGTGTATGAGGAGTATGTAGATGATTGAAGTTAAGTCCTGGCTCTAAATTCATCAGACTCTAGTTTAAATCCTTACTTCTCTTAGCTCACCAGATGACTTGAATAGACCCTTATCCTATTTACATATTAATTTCTATGTATAAAATGAGAATAGTTATATGGCATGGTTGTTTTAAAACCTAAAAGAGGTGACACATGAAAACCAATTTAGTATATAGTACCTACACTTAGAGTAAGTAGCGAATATCTTTATTCTCCTTATTTTTATTATTGTTTTTAAATACTAACTTATTTAGATATTT
>NW_005324886.1:0-1570 GCF_000412655.1 Myotis brandtii | reverse complement strand
AATAACCAAGAACGAAAACAGAAGTAAGAGGAGAGAAAATGATGTGAATAAGGGAGCAGGATTTAGAAAGGAAGAAATGGACGAGAGTCATCGGGAAACCCTGCTTTCCCTGCCCTTCCCTCTGCTCTTTCTCCAGATCCCCAGGCTGCTGCCAGACCTTCCCCCACAGGCCTCATTTACTCACTCCCTAGCCCGCATGTGGAGGCTTTCAACTCATTCTCCCAGCTCCACCCCAACACTCCAGCTAGAATCAGAAATCAAAGAAAAAATTATGTCCCCATCATTAGTATTGCACCAAGAGGGTAATTAAAGAAAACACAAAAACCTACAAGGGATTTCCAACATTTACCAATGTGGGTGATGAGTGCATGGCTCCTTGTAGCCCTTCTATCTCCCTCCAAGCTCTGGAGTGGGAGCCCTATTTAAGTGTATGCAGAATGGATACCAGCAGCCCCCTTCAAACTGAATTCAAAACTGCCCATTACACGTCACCCCATTATGCATTCCATTCTTTCCAGGGTTTGGTGAGAGGATGCACATTGCTGAGGAAACAGAGGCCTTTAGGGTACAGTAGATTTCAAAACGCAATTAAAATAAACTCTTCAAGTGGAAATGTAAAAGGCACTTGTATTTGATTAAAGCCTTTGGCCTTATCAACTGCAGAGTGCTCCATTACAAGGTCATTAGCAACCCGACTTCCACAATGGGCAGCAGGCGTCAGCTGCACAAAACAAACAGGGGCCCCAAACACCACAATAACTCCCTGTACCTGTTCTTGTTTGCTTGCTGAGCCCTCCAACATTGGGAGTTGCTGAAATATATAAAAGCGTAACAGCTTGAGTCAATATTTGCCAGCCTAAGCGAGTGATTTTATTTAGTGAGAAACTGAACCCCTTTGAATAAATACATCTCCTTGCAGGCAGGCACTGAAGGAAGGGCTAAGGGCAGAACTGGATCTGGGGCTGGTGCTCTGAGACTTCAGAGGTTCCTGCAATCCTCTACCTCCTGGGGTAAGGGACATGGCGTCCGGTCCAGATGCATGGCACCCAGTCAAGGGGCAAGTTGGGAAAATTCCACCCTTAGGCTGCACTCTATTCTAGACTAAGAGTTCTCATCAAAATCACCTGCAGGGCTTGATAAAACACTGGCTGCTGGACCCAGAGGTGGATCCAATAAGTCTGGGGTGGGGCCTAAGAATTTGCATTTCTAACAAGTTCCCAGAGGACTTTGCTGCTGCTGATTCTGGGACCTCACTTTGAGAACCACTGGTCTAGACCAGCTCTGTGCAGCAGAAATGTAATGCAAGCTACATGTGTAACTTTAAATTTTCCAGGAGCATGTTAAAAAAATACACAGGAACTGAAGTTTCATAACATATCCAAAAGGTAATGGATAAAAAATATAATCAATGTAAAACTTATTAATGAGGTACTTCACATTTTTTTTTACTGAGTCTTCAAATTTCATTATGTATTTTATACCTTATAGCACATCTCATTTTGGACTAGCCACAATTCAAGAGCTCAATAGCCACATGGGGCTAGACGCAGCCGTGGGCAAACTACGGCCC
>NW_005324885.1:0-1570 GCF_000412655.1 Myotis brandtii | reverse complement strand
TAATAAACTATGATGCTGCCATTTTAATTATTATGTAGCTATAAAAAGAATAAGAAAGATCTCCATGATATGTGGCTAAGTGAAAAAATTAAGGTGCATATGTTTTGTTTATTTTTGCAAAAAGAAACATGGGCAGTGTAAACAAGGGAACTAAAGTAATTGTTATCCATAGGGTGATTTTGGAATGGAATGGACGGGAAAAGGAAAGATGTAAGACTTAGAAATCTAAGTATGCTTTTAAATTTAATCTAGAGTTTGAATCATGTAAATGTTTTACATATTAAAAACACAGGATTAATATTTTAAAAAATCTCTAAAATTGAAAACAAGCAAATAAACCTTAATTGTATATCCAATTGCTAACATAATCACCCAGAGGAAAAAAATTATTTCCAGTGAAATTTGAATGTAGTGCTTACTCTGTGCATCCTTAGTGAGATAAAATCTAAAGACCAAAATAACTACAAAGAAAACTTAAACATTACTTAGTGATTTTATTGTTAGTAGTAATATTGTTATTATAATTTTTAACCATTATTGCATATTTGAGGGAAAATAAGTGTTTTAGAAAATTAGATTTTGTGTATGAAAAGGATCTAATAATATGAAATCAAAGAAGTTAAGGAAAAAACATTCTCTTAATGTTATATTTGAATAGGAAATATTGATTTGACATATCCTATCTCTGTAAACTGAACAGGTCTGGAAGAAAGATTCTGTGGTGCCTGATCTCGATTATAAATTCTCTGAAAGGAACCAGATTTATCTAATGAAATGGCTGATTCCAAGTCTGAGGCATTTAGGTAAAAGTTGAGCTTGCAAGATCTTGTGCCAGAAAGCAAAGAAGTCCTCAAATATAGGAGCCCTCTTGAAGCAGCTTCCATTGACCAAATTTGGAACAAGTCAAATATCCCAAAATAATAACTGCATGATTATACAACATTGAATGAAATAAATCCATGAGTTTGTGGCTTTCATTAATCAAATGTGGAACAAATTTGATTTAGCATCCCCCTAAAAAAATTAAATCACTGTAATATATTAAATAAATAAAAATTCCATAAGTTTTGAGGTGTGGGGGAGAGAGAGAGAGAGAGAGAAGAGGTTTATTTCCACCTTTGGAAGTGATACTATATATTATATTAACACTTTGCTCTGAAAATAGGTAAGAAATTATTTATAACGTCTGTTGAAACCATTAATGTGTAAAAGCTCCCTTAAAAACAAAACACAATCACACACACAAAAGAATGCCAGCTCCTTAATCTGAAAGAAATAATAGAATTAGGAAAATCACCATTTGGAACCCTTAATGCCATTAATTATTGATTCAGGCAAACATCTATAGGAAGCTAAATCATTCCATGAGAAGCTGAATGGGAGGAGGATATTTGCATAGAGTATCCAAGAATACATGGATTACTTGTTGATTGCAAAGGGAAAAAATCTTACCTTTACAATGGAGGCACCCGGTCACTTCACTAGCTATCAAACCAAGTGTCACTGACAGGCAAGCTGAATTATGTGGCTCCGGGTATGTGGTGACAGGATTATAGTATCAGTATGAAGT
>NW_005324884.1:0-1569 GCF_000412655.1 Myotis brandtii | reverse complement strand
CAATAAAAATATATATTTACAGTCAATTCGTATTTATTGACCAATCCAAATGATGTTTGTGGCCTTGTACATGAATTAGAGAACAATAGTGACACAGAAACTGCCTCAGGACTAAAGATATTGCTGCGAAAATACTGTTCCCCACAACCAGGGGTCCCATTACCAAGATAAGTAGCTATTACCAAAAGCATTAACATCTAATGGATGGTGTAGACTTTCTTCATATATTTCCCCCCACCAATTCGGTGGCCTAGAGTAATTACCTGTGCCCCTTTCTTGCCCAAAGGAATGTTTTGATTTATCTCTATATACCTTCGAGCTAAAAGTTGCTTTGTCTTTTCTATTGGCATATGAGAAGCTATAGAGGATATTAAGAAAGATAAAACTGAATCATATTCATTAAATTCACCAAGTCAGGTTTAAGTCAAGTTGGAAATAAAGGGAGGGGAAACGTTTTTAATTAAAGATAAGATTTTAATATGTCTGTACTGTACAAATTAGAATGCTTCTTTAAAAAAAGAAGAAGAAGAAGATGGCCTATATCTTAAGTCTTTAAATCTTGGCTCACTTTTAATCAGAACATTTTTAATCATTCTCTTAGGCCTTAGAACCATGCTGTTAGAACAGATTACACTGAAGAAGTATATTAATCAGGACAGGAGGAGAAGAGTCATGGCTGTCATCATCCAGAAGGGGCACCGTCATTTTTTTAAAGCTTTGTGATTATAATTTAACCTTGGTTGTACTGGTGTATTTTTAAGTGACTAGTCAAGTTGGCTTTCTTCATGCCCAAGGCCACATCGTTCTAGTCCAACCTTGAGGTGTCAAGCTGTGGAATTTCTTTTCTCCTTCCTTCTTCCTCTGTTGCATGGCCCCATCTACCCCTCTGTTTATTTATTGGACACCCACGTATTAAATTCCCACCATGTGTCATCCCTGTGCTTGGCACCAAGGATGTAGCTGCGAATAACATCATGGTCCCTACCCTCATAGAAGTTACTACTAGTAAGTGGAACAGTAAATGATCACACAAGTCCTTGAGTCCATGAAGCACTTTGTAATGTAACTATCAAGCCCCCACAAGTGTTAGATGGCCTCTCTGTCCTTATGGTTTCATCCAGGCCCCACCTCTCCTGTTACCCTTTCTATCACCATTTATATCAGTCAGCGCTGGCTGAATTATGCTGTAGTAACAACCAAAAGGCTCAGAGGCTTAAAGCACCTCTCATTCTGCTAAATGTCCATGGCAGGTTGGCTGGAGGCACTGCTCCTTGTGGTCATTGCCCTCATTCTGCATCCAAAGCCGATGAAACAGTCACTATTGAGACTAGAGTGTTGTCAGTCATGGTGGCAGGGCAAAAAGATGCACCGACTCATCGAACTTCTGCCTGGAAATGACACGGACTGCTTTTTCTCACACTTCATTGGCCAAAGCAAGTTACACAACCGACCCTGCCTTCAGAGGTTGGAGAAATACACTCCTCCCCTAGGAAGGGGACCAGATGGTCACACCACCCAGTACCCTGTGGTCTCTTGTTATCTCTCTAGTCATGTAGATCTTATTGGAAC
>NW_005324883.1:0-1569 GCF_000412655.1 Myotis brandtii | reverse complement strand
CCATATCTAGATGTATATGAAGTACAGAGGCCATTGTTTTCACATACATTTTAAAATTTTACTTCTGTAATTGGTATAAAGGTTGATACTGTCTATCCTCAAATAATTATTAGTTAATTTATGCAGTGGATGTGACTAGGGTTTCCCAGTATATGGTTCTTCTCTGTTTCTAAAAAAGGTAGCATTTATTATTGCTACCTTTCAGCATGTCATTGAAAAATAATCATTCACCACATCCACATGCTATCATTGATCCAGGCTCTCAGCACCTTAATAGAACCTAAAGCAGAGGATGTATAAGTCACTGGAGCCATTGTGGTCAGTAAATCTTTATTGTACCGTACATGTACCCAATAAAGCTTCCGTTCCTTCCTTCAACAACAGCAAAGAAAATTCCATTGCTCCACGCCCACTTCAATTCTCCATGAAACTCTCTGTGCTTGATGTCTTCTGTGTGCCCCAGGAAGCAAATCTCTGCATCCTGCATCCTGGCCTGTGGGCTGTGAGGCTGACCCACATGGACAACACCAGTGAATTCCCTTATCTTCTGGCTGCAAGTTCTATTAATGGAAAAAATGAGCAGAATTTGGAGGATAAGGAGAGAATGAGCCTGAGGCATTTATTTTCCTACCTGCCTTCTTATTGAGTGGCTCTGGGATGATTATGTCCCTCAGTGGAAGGCCAAAGCTCTTGTTGAGAGGTCAGCTCCATTTGATCACCTCTCTGGGTTTCTGTAACCACTCTCATTTCTTACTCCTTTAGGTTTAAGATGCTAATGGCTCCTCTACTGTAGTTAGTCCCAGCGTATCACATCATCACCACTTGGTTTCCCTAAATCCTGTTTATACCTTTGCAAATTGTAATTAAGTTCTTCTCAAATATCCCATTGTTTCCTGCCAGGACACTGACATGGATCCACCAACCCACATTCTGTGTTGTCCAGAGAAACCTCTCAGATGAACATAATCCTTTCCTTCTGGTATCATGGAAATACCTCCACGCTTAAAATTCCTGGACCAAATGGAGTGATTTTTCCCCTTATTTTGTGACACCGTGCTGTCTCTTTCTTTCCTTCTTTTTGTTTTTTTTCCTTAAGAAGTGTTATCAGTAGGAAGAGCTTTCAGCTTATCCCAGGTCAGGATGGGAGGCAGACTTCCAGAGAGTATGACAAATGCACAAGCATGTCAAGCTGTGACAGTCTCGATGGGCTGAGATTTCAAAAATCTTATGAAAGGAAGACTTTGAAGTGCCTCATTCAAAGGCAGCCAAAGCTTTTATCATCAGAGGAGGAGATCCGAATGTGGCCTGATAATTAGTCTAGAGTGGCAGCCCCCACCCCCTCTAAGGAATGTTCCCTGAGCCTAAATGTAGTTGCACAAAGAGCCCAGGACTCATTCCTGAAATTTATAACTATGTCAACCAGAGTTTTATGAAATACTGCATCATTTTTACAAAGGCTTGAACCCTGATAGAGCTATTCAAATAAGCATTGAGCAACTTGAACTGAAATAGGAGTTAGTTCAAAGTGGCAGTTCATAAATTAGAGGTGCTGTCATTTCAAGAAGGGGG
>NW_005324882.1:0-1569 GCF_000412655.1 Myotis brandtii | reverse complement strand
GGGAATATAGTGGCTGTCTCAGGGAATCGTGAGGATCAAGTGACATTATCCAATGGAAAGTACCTCGCCAATGATGGGCACCCCACCCTGTCAGTTTCTCTCTGCCAGGTTTGTTCAGGTCTAGGTTGATAAGTACACTACATTTAATTATTACAAAACTCATTAATTAAAGCAGAACTTGTAGCTGTTTAGGCAGGGTTGAGCAGAAGTTAATTGTTTATTTTTGCACTGAGAAGAAAGGATTTGCTAAGCAAATATCTCCGTCAACCAGAATGGTGATAAGGAGAAAAGTCAAGCTACTTACAGCTTTTAGAAACTCCTATTGGCAAATAAAGAGAAATGATTAATTAAACGCAATCATTATCTAAATCACTGAAAGGATGGAGGGGACCACCCAATTAGTAGTTCTTGCCACTGGTCCGGGTGCAATTTCTTTCTGTGTGATTTGCAGAGGCGTGCCTCATTAAAACGGGTCTGTATTTCAGCCATCTCGTTAATTAAAATGTGCTTTCCTCTCAATTAAGCTGGACCCCTGAATCTGTAATACCGAAAAAATGGAACATTCAATCAAGGTAAAGTGCTGTCAATCATCACCAAACCATGGGAAAGACCTTCATTCACGAATACTAATTTACACTCTCATAAGGGCTCCCTTTTCCCATCTCTTCATTAATTCATTGAACATTTATTGACAGCCAGTCCATGATCTGGCACTCAGTTATGGTAGAAGAGGTTTCCTTCTGGCATCAAGGAACTGAGATAAAGCCTCCCTTCTCTGATAGTGCTTCTCCCTCTGCCTGGGAATCCTGATCAGACCCTACACCGAGAGACACCGTTTAATAAGGTTGTTAATAATGACATCACTAGGGACAAGGCCAGAGGTGGTTAGTTGCCTTCCAGTAGTGAATACCAGGGGGTGACGCCTCCCTGTGGCAGGGCCAGCAGACACTGGTGATCACAATAAGGACCAGGGGTCTGTGGGGCCATAGGCCTGTGCTCAGCTTCAGGCCTGAGGATACAACCGAGGCCACTGCCATGATTAAGACATTTTCAGGGACAGACCTACTTGGATGTTTTTATTGCCACCTGCACATTTTTACCATTATGTCTTTGCTTGTTCAGCATTTACTATGATTTGATTAGAAATGACAAGAGTGAGTTGGGTCATGCTGTTTGCCTGCCTGTCCAGATGCTACAATTTTGATCTTTTCTTCACATTATCAAAATATGTGTAACCTGAAAGCTATGGCAGTACTGTTATTAGGCGCCGTAGAACATAATTGTTAGGAGCTCTGGCTCTGAGTCATCTGTCTGGGTTCCAACCTCATGACTGCACTAAAGCATGGGGGAGTTCACCCCCCCTGAGCTTGGCTCCCCTGCTCTTAATGCCTCAGAAAAGTATTATAAAGGTTAAATGCAGCAGCAAACAAAGTATTTAATATGGGCCTTCAAATACATATTTATACATTGTGTTTATCTGGATTATTTGAATATATACATTATGCAAAATAACATGATTTTGTATTTATATACAAAAATCCTATATAATAAAAAGGTAATATGCAAATT
>NW_005324881.1:0-1569 GCF_000412655.1 Myotis brandtii | reverse complement strand
CACACACACACACACACAGAATACAGTTAACTTCAGCCACACAGGCTCCTGCTTTTGCTGGAACGCACCAGGTAGTCTCACCTCTGGGGCTTTGCTTGGCTTCCTTTTCCCTCAGAGCTTTCCACCGTTGGTTTCGTGTAATCCCTCATGTCTCTGCACAAATGTTGCCTTAGGTTAACCTTAACCCTTTCTGAACCACCCAAACTAGAATAGCATCCCACGTGTCACTCTCCATCACGTCCTCTATCATTTACTCTATGGCAGACATCATTTCTTTTTTACTACTTGCTCACTTGTTTATTGTTCGTCTCCTCTACAGAGTAGATGACTCAGGCACTAGAACCTGGCTTGTCTTCACGGCTGTATCTCGAGCACTTAGAACAAGGCCTGGCACCCAGGTGCTGTCGCCTGGCTGGCTGGCTCCTGTGGTACTGATTGCAGTCCTTGAGATCAGAGCTCTAAGTTACAACTGTCCCTTACACGTGCATGGCTACTGTAATGCGTGTTTACTCCGACCTCTGCTGCTTCCACTGCTTCACGGCCCAGGCTCTCTGGAGGCTGAGTGCAGCGTGTTCTTGGCATTCCCAGTGCTCAGCTGGAACTGGGAGCCTGTTTGTTCATAGAGGCAGTGGAAAGCTACAGTACTTATAGTGCTACTATTCAGCTACATGCTGGTTCAAACAGGCCTTTAAGCCCTAAGAGGACATTTAGCCACCACCTGTGGCCTTCTGGCTTTGGAAAAATGTACTTGAGATGTCCAAATAACAAATTTGGCAATGCATTTTTAGAACCCAATAATTTGTAAGTTGGGGACTGCGTGTAAACATCTTTGAACTGTGAAGTAAATCAGAATAAGTCTAGACATTACGAACTATTCATCTCGCTGTTTCAGAAAAACATTTCCATCATCTCTACCTCTGAACCTGAGTGCTCACTTTCTCTTCTTGCTTGTCCTTCTCAAGCCACATTCCTTCCCCAAGCAGGGGGACAGGACTCCCGTGGACTCAACACCTCCATTGTTGCTTCTGCTCAGAGCCGAGTTGTAGGAGGCTGTCGATCGCTGTGCTTTCTGAGTCGGCACCTGTTCTAGGGCGCACCGGCCTCACCACCCATGCCTTATGCCCCTCTTGTCAGCTCACCCTGATCTCTTTGCAGCTTGTGGCTAGAAGCCCCCTCATGAGTCCATTCAGCAAACCCCGAGAGCCGCTTATTATACTGCAGGGAGGGCAGAAAGGCAGCTGGTTCCTCTCATGTGTCCTTTGTGACCCCTTGGCTAGGGGAAGGGAGGCGGAATCCATGCTTTTAATCGCTCGGGAAAGCACACTGGAAGGTGTGGGGAGAGAAGCCATTTGGGGATATCTCTTCCTGTAGAGGCGGAGAAGAAGCGGGAGGCCAAGCAGCGAGCCAAGGAGGCTCAGGAGCGGGAGGTGCGCAAGCGGGAGAAGGCGGAAGAGAAGGAGCGCCGGAGGAAGGAGTACGATGCCCTCAAAGCATCCAAACGGGAGCCCGAGAAGAAACCCAAGAAGGAAACGAATCAGGCATCGAGTAAGTGTTCCCTCAGTAAGGCTC
>NW_005324880.1:0-1569 GCF_000412655.1 Myotis brandtii | reverse complement strand
GATTCCTTTTGGCATATCCAAATTTCCAGCATCACTACTCTTACACTTTTGAGTCATTATTAAATAATATAAGGGTAGCTTGAATATAAATACTGCCACACCAGCACAGTTAATCTGATGACTGAGATGACTACTGAGTGACTAATGGGTGGGGAGCATCTACATGGAGTTGCTGGTCCCATCCCAGGCTGGACAGAGTGGGAGAATAAGAGACTTCATCACTCAGAATGCTGCATAATTAAAAGTTATGAATTGTTTATTTCTGAACTTTTTAATTTAATATGTTCAGACTGAGGTTGTCCTCAGCTAAGTGAAACCATGGAAAGGGAAACCATAGTTAAGGGTACCATTGATCTAGTGCTTTGTGCTCAGTCTTTGAAAGAGGAAGATAATACCATTTGATACTAGTCAGAAGATTGTTTTTAATTTAGTCATCATTTGGCTTCACGTTGTTTCTGTATTACTAGGTTTTGGCTTTGCATTTACATTTTTTATGACTTCTTGGTATCACCCATTACTTCATGCCATAAGCATCTTTGACTCAAAACGTCATGTGTAGGGCTGGTCTGAAATAACTGATGTTCTTGGAATTGTGTCTATAATAAAAGTCATATATATGGTGGTAGGAGAAGGCTGTCGTTGACTGATCTAAGGGTTACATGCTATTCATGGTTGGATTTTTGCGAGATCCACTTGACCACTCAGGATTTTTGTATTGTATCTCAGATAGCGTCATTCAAAGCAGTGGGCTGGTAGCAAAAATCTCCAAATGGGATCAGTTTATCTTATTTCAAAAGTTACTTGGGATGCCTAGTTGATTCTTATAGTGGAAGCTTCCTCAAATGAAGAGAGCTTGGGAAAGATAGACTGACTCACAGCTTAGATGAGGACAGTTTTTCCTGATGTAGTGCCATAAGCAAGCCCTTGAACTCTAAAGATAGACACCTAGAGATGACAGTTCTTCAAGCAGACCTATCAAGAGATGGGCACCAATATTAGAGGTTGGTAAGGTCCTATTGTAACGTTTTAAAACATCTTATTCCTGAGGTAATCTTACCAGTCTTCTCACCTCCTCATTGTGCTCATCCTTCCACATAATCACAGAATTCTAAACCTCCTTTCATGTCCTCACCTGGGACCCTGCTGCTGGCACTCACTCTGCATAGGGGTGAGTCTGATTGACTCCCAGGGGGCCAGCGTACTCATCTTCATCTCAGTCTGTGCTTCAGTGGAATTATAAATCTGAGGCACAATACTTTGAGAGGACCGATTCCTAGTCCTCCTAATATTTTTACTTCATTCTCCTGTATGCTATATTGCTGAAAGAAGCTACATTAACTTTTCATATTGCCCTTCTCCATTGGCAGCAGCTGACTGACGAGAAGATACATCCACCGAGGAGAATTTAGATGATCCTGTTTATGTTCACACAAATGAGTTTCACTCAGAATGCACTAAACTGAACTCCTTGTACTCCTCTGGAATAGGTATTAGCAGTGAAAAGTATATGCTAGTAATTTTAAAGTTTAATTTATTGTTTGTATCTAATCTCTGTGGGAAACACCAATG
>NW_005324879.1:0-1569 GCF_000412655.1 Myotis brandtii | reverse complement strand
GCATTAGGAAGGTTGAGAACCACTGCTCTCGGGCCTGGATGCTGTAGTCTGCCCTGCTGGCTTGGAGCAGGGCTCAGTGGCTCTGTGACCATAGGCTTGTTTGGGGTAGACTGGAGGATGGGTGAGAGAGTTATCTCAAGAAAAGCTGGTAATATATCCTCCTTCCTCCAATCATGGAAATCTGGAGAGATTAGAGAATAGGGGATTATAAAAAGGATATAAAATGTTTGACCTTGATTAGTCAGGAAGACTATTAAATATACAAATTTTAAAAGTTTTACCTTGCATTTCCTTTTGACCTTCTGAGGGTTTTGGAACTGAGACAGGAAAGGAGGTGCTAAAATTGTGCTTGTTTATAAAGCAGAGGAGTGTCAAACCAACTTAACACAGAGGATGAAGTTGCCAATTCTAATAGTAATTGTTATTTTCTGTCCAATTCCCAGGAGAGTCGCTGCATCAAAAGCTAATGTTTGACCATTAATTTACCAAACTCTAGGCATTATTTTCATCAAACACCTCCCTTGATTTTACAGACAGACCCAGAGAAACTGAACAATGTAGCTAGAAGCCAGGGACCAGGGCTTCTGCTCAGCCTGGGAGAGCCAGACTCCTCCCTGGATCCACTAGGCCTGATTAGGTGTCTGCGAGGTAACAGCTTTTGGCATTTATCCCCGTATCCAGTGCCCCTTCCAAGTAGCCTTTCATAAACATATCTGGTTTAATAATAAACTATTCATTAAAATGCTTGGCCTTACTTCTCCAACTTGAATGAAAGGGTAGACTGAATATTAATAACAGCCAATACTCACTCAGTGATGACCAGGCGCTGTGCTTATGTGGGCTTTTCTTACAAGCCTATACCATTTATTAGCCATGCCACTGTTTTCTTCTTCCAGATGTCTTCATGGCTCCTTCAGGTCTTTGCTCAGGTCACCTCAGGCCACCTTGATTCCTGCCCTCAGGTGAGGGATAGAGAAAATAATCACTACATATAACACATAGGTCAATTATATAACATGTTAGAAGATGATATATGATATGAAGAAAATAAATAGATGTTAAGAAAACAAACAAATAAAGGGGGTCAGAGATATGTTTGTGTGCACAAGGGCACATGCTCAGGTTGCAATTCTAAGCATGGTTAGAATAGGCCTCTTTGAAAAGATGGCACTTGAGCAAGGAAGGGAGTCATTCAGATGGGACGGAGAGCTAGGACAAAGGCCTTAGCAAAGGATCATGCTTGGCATATTTGAGAATCAGTGTGTTAAGTAAGAACAGATGGATTGGAGTGAATAAGAGAGAAGGGGAAGAGGAGCAGTAGGAGATGAGATCAGAAAGGTAAGGGGGCTTGGTAGGTGAGGGAACGGCTCTGGCTTTTACTTTTGAGGGATACGGAGAACATTGGAAGGTTTTGAGTAGAGGAGTAATGCGTGTGGCTTGGGTTTATAAGAACCTCCTGATTTCTGTGTTCAGAACAGGTTGCTGCAGAGCAGAGGTGGAAAGAGAGAGACTTGTTAGGAGGCTGTTGCAATAATCTAGACAACAAATGATGACCCAGGTTGGAAGCAA
>NW_005324878.1:0-1569 GCF_000412655.1 Myotis brandtii | reverse complement strand
CACTCCAATATTCAATCCATCTTTAAAATCTATTCTGTATTCTAAACATCTCTTCTATCCATACACACATTCCATATCTTCTGCTAGCATATTGTTACCACCATCTCTAACCTGAAATAATGTACTAGTTTTTACATTAATTTCCCTTCAATTCTTGTGCCTTACCCATTCTAATCCATGTTGACAACATACTAAGTAACTTCTTTAAAATGTTTTCACCAAATTGATAAAATTTTGGGTCATTCTTTCTTCAAACTTTGTTTTTCTTTTCATCTCGAAGAAATCGAATTATTACATGTGTATTCGTTGACTTAAAGTTATCTCACAGCCCAAAGATGCTCTTCCCTTCCTTTGCTCTGTGTGTCTTATTTGGATAGTTTTCATTGCTATGTCTTCAAGTTTACTAATCGTTTCTTCTGCAACATCTAATATACTGTTAATCTTACCCACTACATTTTTCATTTTACATATTTTAGTTTTAACTTCCAGCAGTTCAGATTATGTCTGTTTATATCTGTCATGCTTTTCATCATTTTTTAGAACATATGAAATGGGGTCATAACAACTGTCTTACTGTACTTTTCTGCTCATTCTACCACAGAACGTAGGGTCTCCCCTCTAGCCAAGGATCCCCTATCCAGAGCAACAGAGAAGAAAAGGGGAGCCCACGTAGCATGAGGTGGTGGGAATCAGTGGGGATTTGGTCCACCTGGGAGACTCCCATTGCATCATCCCAGGCAAAGAGTGATTTTTTTGTTACAACACCAGCCTAGGAAGTTGGCTCTGGTCTGGGACTGCAGGAAGGGCCATGCGCCAGTACTTGGGGCTGGTGGAGGGGACTGCTCGGTACACCCAGCAGTGACTTTGAGGGGCCCTCTATTCTCTGACAGGGCCTTGGGTAAAGCACGGGTCAGAGGCTTAGAATGAGTGACTCCGGAAAGAGGATCGATCTTGCCCACCTCTAGCCCACCTTCCACCCAACGACTAAACTGCTGGGTTTGCCCCATCCTGCTGGGATCCGAGGCAAAGAGGAATGGTGCTGGGCTGGAAATTTGCACTCCTACTGTTCAGTTTGATGGTTTGGAGGAGGGGGAACAGAAGAGCGGATATTTGGCCTGGTAGGAGCCTGGTCAGAGGCCCACCCAGCTGAGGCCAGCCACAAGGAAAGATTAGAGTGCCAAGCAGGGTTCATTTTTGTTGTTGATCCCCACCCACTTCCTTTGGGGCCAGGGTTAGGCATGAGCTGGGCCCTGGGGCTGCATCATGGGAAAGCAGATCTGATCTCTCCAGTGAGTTCAGCCTGTGCAGCCCTGGGAAGAAGAGGAAGTGTGTCCACCCCACTCCTACAGGGGCATCACCCCCAACAGGAGTCTCTTTAAGTCACCCCAGCCAGGTCCTGGATACTCCTGCTGAGTGCAGTTTTGTGGGGAAAGGAGAGAGCAGCTCACAGAGGGGACACTCCACTTTTTTTTATGTTTTCTTTTCTATTTCCATTTTTATTTTCTCTTTTTCCTTTCATATTTCTCTTTTCTTATTCTATTTTTCCTTTAGTCTTTATTCCTATTTTTT
>NW_005324877.1:0-1569 GCF_000412655.1 Myotis brandtii | reverse complement strand
TTCAATGTGCACGAATCCGTGCACCAGGTCACTAGTGCTTATATAATCCAGGAGTCCAAATTCTATTTTATCCTTTCTTCACACAGGATGTCTGAGGCAGCTATATATTATGAAGATTCTTCTGGCCCACACCAAGCAGGGTGGGTGTCAGGTAAATGTAGATTCTAGTCTAGGCTCACAGACTCATTGACCTTTTGACCTTAGCACATCATTTAACATAGTTACTCTTTTTTTAAAATTCATAAAATGATGATGCTAATTATCTACCTAGAAAGATCATAGGACATAATGAATGAGTAAACACATACTAAAATTATGGAGTGCTATATAAACGTAAGGAATTACTGTGACTGTGTTGCTTGAGACTTTGGTATTAAAAGGTACAGTCTACAGAAAATTGCACAAGGCAGTCAAACAGTAGTGAGCTGTTTTAGGAAACACTTTTTAAATCCCACTTTCTCAAATTTTCAAATTTATCATACCTTTGAGCTTTAAACTTTGCCGAATACATTTTAACATTTTTTAAAACTTTTTAAAATCAGCACTAATGTTCCTAGAGCTATAAAAACATGATGTTCCAACTGCACTTTTTTATAAGCTTTGTACCCTTTTCTTGGTTTTATTGCCAAAACAACGCATGGAAACAAAAGATGCAGAAAAGATATGAAAGGAAGTAACGACTGCTGAGCAGTTATCCTGTAGATGAATAATAGACAAGTACATAAACAGATGCAAGCCTAACACGGATGCAAAATGAATGAGAGGAAACAAACAGCAAAAGCAGTTACAAAGTTAGGCATTGGGAGTGGGCATTCATCTCCCTTGGAAGATGCTCTATTGCTGACATTACAAAATCTCTCTTCACTGTAATATAATCATTGCTTTATGTCTCTATCTCCTTTTGACAGTTAAAAAAAAAGAAATTAAAAAATGTTAAGACCTTAAGCAAAGCATGCTAACTTTTATAAGCTGTACTCCTATGATACTTCAACAGGCATCTGGAAATTGATTACCATGTGTACATACATAAAATATATAGCATATCAACTAATACTTTCTTCAAATAGTGCAAAACTGCTACTTGGATTATGTTCTTACCATGAATTACCTGAATTGGTTAACTGAATTCACCTATTCTTTTTTTAATTTTTCATAAATCTGTACAATTCTGATTTTATTCTGAGTAATAGATATGTTTATCATTTACTGAATATCATGTGCAGTTAACATAGATTTTTCTCTTTTTCATCTACTATAAGATCTTTGACTAGCTTAATAGTTTGAGTTTTAGAGTCCTCATAATACCTGAATTTAGACTATAACTGTTAATATAAGATTTTCAAGCTTTACAATAAAAGATACAGGTGTAATACAATTTAAAATCTTTTAAGTAGGAATAAAGAGATCAAAGTGAACAGTTAAAATGGTAGAGTTGAGAATAAGGAAAAATTCTGTAAGCTTGCACCATAATGTGACGAATCTAATTTCAAAAATTCAGTGTGATATTATTGTGAAGTTAAATGACTTTGGGTGCTTCTGTATAGCCACACATATGGGAGATTCACAGGT
>NW_005324876.1:0-1568 GCF_000412655.1 Myotis brandtii | reverse complement strand
AGTTAATTGAAAAAGAATGGGAACCTGACATATGGAGTGAACACATCTAGTTTGAAGACCTAGGAAATCTTGAATCACTAGATTCCCCTGAATTCTCTAAGCCTGGGAAGCCTTACCTGGTAGTTCACAAAACACCATATTGGGTCATTAGTCTGTGGGGTAAAAACCAGCACAGTGGGGAAGGCCAAGTAATAAGCTCTCTAAGTGGACAGCTGCCCTGGCCAAGAGAATAAATACTATATCTTGAGGGAGATAGTGGGAATTAGGGCTGTTCTTAAAGATTTTAGAATTTAGGGCTGGTAATTCTCTTCACATCTCCATTTAATTCACCAGTCTTAATACTCCAGACAGATTTTGGAGAATGACAGTAGATTGCCAAATTCAACCAATTGTAGCCCCAATAATACCAATTGCAGCATTGTCCCAGATATGCTATCTTTGCTAGAGTAGATTAACATGGTCCTAGATAAAAGGCACATGGCTTTTGATTTTGTGAATACATTCTTTCCTATTTACATCAGAAAAGAGAATCAAAAACAGTTTGCACCTGGTATGGACAACAATAAAATTTATAGTTTTGTCCCAGGGCTATGTTAACTCTCCTGTCCTTTGTCATACTGTAGTACAAGAAGATCTAGTCTAGACTATCTTAACATGCTGCACAACATCATTTGATTAATTGGTAAGTTGTGTAATTTATGACAAATGACTAGCTATCATGCTGGGAACCTTTGTAAGACACATGTACTTCAGAAGTTGGAAATAGACCCTATGAAAATTCAGGAACCTGCCACAAGAGTAGAAAATTTTAAGGGTCAAGTGATCAGATACATGCTGAGACATTCCATCTAAAGTAAAGAACAAATTGTTGCAAATTACTCCTCTTATCATGCAGAAGAAAGAGCAAATCCTGGTAGGTCTCTTGGGTTCTGAAGACAACTTAGTTCATAGCAGACAATAATACTCTGACCCTTATACCGGATTTCCAAAAATAGAAGTGGTTCAGACTGTAGTACAAGTGGCCCTACTGCTTGGACCAAAAGTCAGCAGACGCTATACCATTAGACATATCAGTTGTGGGAAAGACACATTGTAGAGTTTATGGTAAGACCCAATGGGAGAATCCTCAAATAGCCCCTAGAGTTCTGGTTCTGAATCAAAGTTGTTCCATCTATAGCAGATAATTATATGCCTTTTTAAAAACAACTTCTGGTATGATACTTGGCACTGGTAGAGGTGAAGTGCCTGATTATGAAGCACTGAGTGACCATGTAGCTACAATGGCCCTTCATGAGTTGGTTTCCATTAGGGCCACCAAGTACAGCAACACTTTTATAAGCTAGAAGCGATGCATCCAGTATTGAGCTCCAGACAGATCAGAAGTAGAAACAGAAGCAAGCTTTGTAGGCAGGAAGCTTGGAACCCTATGTCATCCAACACTAGTGCACCTCTTCCTTCACTTACATCTATGGCCTTAGGATCAACTGATAAAGGAGAAAAAAGGCCAGGCCTGATTCATGATGGGTTGGCTCAGTATGTGTAGGCCAAAACGGAGAGCAGTTGCACCA
>NW_005324875.1:0-1568 GCF_000412655.1 Myotis brandtii | reverse complement strand
GGCTCCGTTTCCCCTTCCGCTTCTCTCTCAAGCTCCAGGAGGGCCGACTCGGGCTCTGTTACGCTGCTGTATTCCCAGGAGGGAGACCTCAGCAAAGGTTTGTCAGGCGTACACCTGGGAAACCACGGCCACCCACTGGGTTCTGCCATGTGGTGACGGGGTGGCGCACACACAGTTGGCGTGGGGAGGGACGGGGGGTGGGAGGGCACCCCACTAAGAGACTTTAGGCTGCAGCAGCTCCCTCACAGGCCAGAACCCCGAGTCTGGGGCAGGGAGCAGACCCACCTTGTCGGCGAAGTGCGCCACGATGAAGGCCGTGTTGGACATGCGGGGTTTCTGGAAGTGCTGGCAGCCCCCATGCCGGTCGTACAGCTTCTGGGCCCAGTTCTGGTCAGTTCCTTTGGGGACCTGCAGAACCACAAAACCAGGGGCTCCGTGAAGAGGACAAAGGAAGCCAAGAGCTGAGGCCAGGGGATGGAGTCCGCCAGGAAGTGGACCTCACGACCCTACGTGGACGTGGAAAACAAGATTCAACCGCGGACACATAGGATCCTGCCACGGTATGTTCCCACACTGAGCCCGGAAGACCCTGCTGGCTGGTAGACGCTGGAAGGGTTAGAAGAGCTTGAAGATGGAGGCCAAGGTCACGGAGGAAAGTCACAACTCAAGGAACAAATCTGAAGAGGCTTCCTCCCTCCGGGCAGGCCAGGAACCAGTGTCACCAACACGCCCGGCCACCCGCAGTGCCCGCTCTGCTCACGCAGGCCGACAGGAGGCAGGAAAGCCCTCTCCCCTCTACACTCATCTCAGCGCCTCTGCCCGGCCCGGCTCCAGGCTGCCCTTCTCCCCAAGCCTTTCCTGACCGCTCCATCTCACTCTGGAATTCCTTCCAGTTAAGCTCTCTCATACATACACCACCTAACACGGCTCATCGCTGGTTTTTGCATACTGTCTTGTCACTACAAACTGTAAGCTGGCTGAGTTCCGGCCACACTTTGGGTGCGAAGTACCTAGTGATTAAGCTACTTGGTCCTGATCTCTGCTCCCCCAAATTTAAATGTAGATGCAGAGGTTCCACTACATTAGGGATGCTGCCCCTTTCACTACATTTAGAGGTGGCTTCAAAAATGGCACAGTAGCTTGCTTTGTTGAAAATGTCAGAGTCACTGTAACCACCATTCCAACAGTCAAGGATGATGGGAACCTGAGAAGGTGCCCCTCCTCTGTCACCCCGAACACCGCCGCATACCCCCGCACCCCAGGTAGGGGTGACCTATGGACTTGTCCGCCCTTCATTAGTTTAGGTTCCGCATTTGGACCAGGCAGGACTGAAGGTGACTCTTGCACTAGCTTTGAAAGAGAGCTTTGTTTAGTAAATTAATGCAATCTGTGCCACATGGAAAATGCTTACATAGATGAGAACGAATTTCTCAAATACTTTGTAAGCAAAGAGACTTTTCTCAGTGTTCAATGTGGTATGGCTAGTATTGAACATCCAGGCCTAAGTGCCGTAGGAAATTCAAGCAAACTTTCTCTTTTTTTTAAAAAAAAATATTTTATTGATTTTT
>NW_005324874.1:0-1568 GCF_000412655.1 Myotis brandtii | reverse complement strand
ATATTTCCTCTAATTAATTCCCTTTTGATGTGCATGACTTTTATGCACTGGGCCACTAGTATTAATATAAAATTCATCCATATTGGTTTGTGTGGCAGTTGCTCACTCATATTTGTGTGGCAGTATAAGATTCCATTCTATTGAATATTACAATTTATTTATACAAAATAAATTGGATTCAAATTAGTGTGATTTTACTTTAAGATCTTAAGTATGATTCTGCTAAGAACATTGGGTACATATATTTAATGCACATATACATTATTTCTATTTGCTATATATCTGAGTGGAACTACTAGTCATGAAATATGCAAAGGTTGATCATAAACACAGACTGACACTGGTTTCTAAGGTATTTGTTCCATTTTACATTTTCATCATCATGGCTTAGCATTCATTTTGTTTGCATTTATTATTTATTTATTTATTTATGCCTGCCTGAGGATTTTTTTTTCTATTGCTTTTTCAGAGAAATTGGAAGGGGGAGAGAGAGAGAGTGTGTGTGTGTGAGAGAGAGAAATATCGATGTGAAAAAGAGACATGGACAGGCTGCCTTATACACACCCCTCCAAAAGTTGTGGGGAGCCAATTGCAATCCAGAAACACGCCCTTCACGTGGAATCAAACCAGTGACCCTTTGGTACACAGGCCTACCTGTATCTACTGTGCAACACCTGCCCAGGCTCCTTTAGTTTGTTTTTGCAAACACTTGATATGTTAATTTTTGTTGTTGTTCATTTTAGTCATTCAAATGCTTGTCATGATATTATATAACAGCTTTAATTTGCATGTTTAGTATATTTTCATAGGTTTATTGTCCAATAAGATATTCTCCTTTGTGAAGTGCCTATTCAAACGAATCTATTGCCCATACCCTATCAGTTGTCTTTTTTATTGAAGTATGCTCAATTAAATTTAAGCAAGTTAGAGAATGAATCCAGATGAAGAGTTATGTTTGGCCAAGCCAGGTTTGTAATATTAATTAGATACTCAGGTATGGAGGCCAAGAAGGCCAGTGGAATTTAGGAGCTTGCAGATGAGGACAGAAGTTTGAAGATATACATTTAGATGCTCTCAGATGATGGATGGATTAAAAACCATGAAACTAAACAATATCAGCCAGATAAGGCTAACTCGAGGGTACTCCAACCCTAAACGATTTGGAAAATGAAATATCAGAAGGGATACTGCAAAGAAATGGCTAGTTAATTAAGGGAGAAACCAAGTGTGTAACAGGTTTAGGATTGCAAATGAAGAGAAGTCTGATATTTCAAAAAAGTAAGAATGATCAAGTTTACCAAATAGCACTGAGAAGATGGTTAACATTAACATTTTTTCAAGAAGAAAGTTGGAGATCTTGGAAAAATAAGTGGATTCAGTAGGGACAAAAGCTTGATGGGAACAGGTTGATCAAAGAATAACATATGTTTGGTTTGCACTTGTTCCTGAAGGTTAAGAAAACGTGGAGGATGCAGCAAAGAGGGAATAATTGCTAGAGATGAACCATTGTGTAAACTCAAGTGGACGGACCTGAGTGTGCAGTGCAGGAGTTGGTAGAGGAATAATTC
>NW_005324873.1:0-1568 GCF_000412655.1 Myotis brandtii | reverse complement strand
AAAAAAACACGCCAACTCACAGACTCAAAAGAAAATGGACTAGAAAACAACATTGTAAGCGCTAGTTTATTCTAAACTCATACAAAGAGTTGGATGACTGTAGTCTTTCTGGGCATGGAAAGAAATCCATCATGCAGCCGAAGAAATGCATGATAGAATAATCCAAACTTAGAAGCATGCTGCAGGGCAATAGTTGAAATACATTCTAACTGATGTCTGCTACAGATTGAAAAGGAACAGCTTATGGACAATTGATTGTTTCTTGAAATATAATAAAAAACAAGCTTTGAAAATGTGTATATGAAAACACTGACCTATATGGGGAGAAAAGGCAGCATTTACTTTGTAATGCTATCAGGCGGTAATTCAATTTCCCGTTAACTGAACTTCAAGTATTCTGTTTCAGGTCATAGATTGGTGGTGCTTATCATATAAATTGGCCAATAAGATTTACAAATAATACCTTTAGTGCTCGGATTTGTGGTTGTAGCTTTAGAAAAGAAAATCAATTTAATTCCATGCATTGGTTTCCTACTTAAAATTCATGCAATTTGAATATGATTGACAGGGCACTGCACCATTATGCAGTCTGTTAGATGGACCGATTATGCTTATGAATACAAGAGTGGAGAGAATGAAAGCAACGTGTAATTGATTCTACACTTGGTCTGACTGTTCATTAACAGTTTGAATGTAGCACAGTTGCTTCTCAAATGAAAAATGATGAGAGCAACCTATATATGTGCTCTCTCAATTGTTTTAAAATTCATTATGCTAATATTTTTTGCAGAATGTTTTCATGCATTTGTTTTGCCAAGGGTAATTCTGATTGAATCTTTGTAAATAATTCTAGTGCTTTCAATTATTTGACATTCCAATCACGTATTTTTTAATTTACAGTTTTGGAAATGAAAGTGAGTTTTTCCGCCAACCCCCTTTAAAGAAAAACTTCAATTCTACCCTCCTTTTCTATATAGTTCAGACTAATTTCCCAGGGTAAAATGAGATAGGGGAGTGTGAGGTGGTGGTTATAGCTTCAAAACAAAAGAGCTGATTTATAGACTGATTGGTTTCAGAAATAGATGAGCAAAACCAGGTTCTATTTGTCTGGCCACACTTTAATCTGATAAAGCACAAAAGGGCCTGCCATCTCATTTTCCATATTTCTTCAAAGGGTTGTATTTGAAATGTTGAGTCAAGGTACAAATTTCATTGCTGTTTTCTCTGTTTTCCTCAGTTGCGGTAAAAAGGTCTTCAGACTCATGAAGGCTGCTTTTCCTGTTTTGAATGTGGAGCTGGACACAACATTATAGAAATAGCATTACTTTTCTTGCTCACAGGGAGGTATGATGCTGATTCTAAAAAGCTATCCCTGCCCTTTCCTTTGACCACATGTTCCTGCCATATTTTAAGTCAGAAGAAGCAACAAAACTAGTGTTGGGCTAGGCAATTCCATTTGGGAGCTACACATAATTACACTGTGATCTCTAAATTAGATCATATTTACAATTAATAAATGTATTAATCCCATACTCTAATTTTTCTCTAGCTCTGATTTTTCATTAAAT
>NW_005324872.1:0-1568 GCF_000412655.1 Myotis brandtii | reverse complement strand
AAATAAGGGAAACAACAAATTGATGTTTCTCTCTCTCAAATCATTCAATCAATAACAAATGAGACATTTTCAGACAAACCATGACAAGTTGGTCACCCCCTGGCCAAATCCCTGGCCCTGGGTGATTGAGTAGCTTCTAATGAGACATATCCTCATCGGACTTTCCCTGGGTCCCTAGTAGGCATGCTCAAGGTCTGCCAACGTGCTGTGTCTTTATATGAAATCTCCCCCATTCATCTCTTTGCTGCTTCTGTGTTCTCTGTGTACCTGGACTGATACTGTGGTATATTCATATGTTTTTAACTAGCACTACGTTTCAATTCTCCACGATTGGTATTTTATTACCTTAAAAGCCTTGTTAAAGAAACTCATAGATCAGGGATTGCAAATTCATCGCCTGAGGGCAGAATCTGGCCAGCAAATTTGTTTGGTCTGCATAGATTTTTTGTAAATTCTTGTTTGTGTTTTGTTAATATTTTAAAACAGAAATACATCTCATAAAAATCCAATGTCTTTATCTCATTATTTGCATGTAATTTTTAAATTTAGGTAATATGTAAATACATGTGTTAGAATTTTGGGAGTAGGCACGAAGATGTTAGATATTAATTTATATTTTTCTAACTAGTAGAGAGGAAAAAATATAATAAAACCCTGAAAGGTTGAATGTAAAAGGATGAAAAAAATATAAAGGCATGAACTAACCAAATATTGAACACATTAACAAAAATGTTCTTGGGCTGGCACGCCTATTTTGGCAGAAGGATAGTAACATTGCCTTTATTGAATGCATTTGCTGAGTTTATCAAGTTTTGGAAATTATTGAAGATAGTTGTAGCAGTGCGGAAAATTATTTGTCTGTGAAATTTCACACTTTAGTTAAAATTGTCTCCTTAGCTTGGTAATTATGCATGCACAGAATTATTGCTCCAAGTCTGCTCAGGGCAATCTGTCTCTTTCTGTATATTCTCAGCATTCATTATATAGCAGAAAATAGCTGTTCACTCTGACTGTCTTTTCCATAGTCTTGGCTGCGATATACATGCATTTCCTAGGGTGATGCAGTTCTGATCTGCAGCCCAGTTATCGCCTGTCAGTCTCGCCTTTCATTTGGAGGAGCAGGCGTCTTGCTATCGCTTCCTGTCCGTCTGTATTAGCACAGGGTCAAATAAGATGCGCAAGACAGCACTTAGCACCTGGACTCCATAGTAACATCCAACAGGGACCCAGCACCTGAAGCCTAAGAGAGTGTCAGGATGTATTATTCCTCTCTCTCAAGCTCCAGCTTTCTTTTTGTGAGCAGCCGAAAGACAAGAGCACAGTTCATGGGGAATTCAGTGAGAAAACACTTTTCAATTATGTAGGAAACAATTTGTTAGTGTCAGAAGGTGGAAGTGGAGGAAGTACAGCCTGTTTTCAATAATCATTTTTGAGAATGAGCGCATGGCGCTCATTACACAAACATAGGTATTATCCACATAGGACAGCATTTCATCTCCGTGTTGACGAGTTAATATTCACAACTACACCTGTGTTTATTACTTAGACACTGGGAACCCAAATACCTG
>NW_005324871.1:0-1568 GCF_000412655.1 Myotis brandtii | reverse complement strand
GGCCTGGGAATGATGCTATAAATACCCACCTGGCCCCTGGCAGGAGAAGGTTCCCCACCCCTGGGCCATAGTGACTAATGCTGCTGGGAATGCGTGGTGCACAGTATCTGTTCCAGTGCCTGCTTTCACTTGGGATATACATCTAGGAGTGAACTGTTGGGTCATGTGATAGTTCTATGTTTAGCCTTTTGAGAATCTGCCAAACAGTTGTCCACAGCCTGCCCGTCTTCCTGGAAGACAGTCTCACCCATTCCTGTGGCTGCGGCTGCATTCACACTCCAGGCAGAGAGGAGTAGTTGCAACACAGACCCTCCGGCCTACACAGCCTGAAATATTTACTCTTTAGCCCTTCAAGAAGGTGTGCAACCCCGGGTCTAAGGTCACTTCCTGGAGCAGCCTGTGGATTTGCAGACTAGATCCCAGGGCCTTGGTCGGTGTTAGCATTTTAGACTAAAGTCTCCGAGCGCATTCGGGAAAAAGGCCAAATCCTATGAGGACAGGGCTTGACCATGGGTGACGCAGGTTGGCGGTTCCCAAGCCCAGCTCCTGGAGAAGGGGTTCTGGGTGGGAGCTGGGGAACCTGCCTTCCCGATATGCTCCTAAGGAAAAAGCCCAGAACCACAAGCCCAGACATGCCACGTGGAGCTGGGAACACGCAGGCAACAGGCCGGGGCGGCCTCGAGGACCCCCCACCCCCAGAATGCAGACTCCAATACAAGCAGCCCTGCGCCTAACCCAAAACCGGCTAGTTCCCACCACAGGGTCTTCCAGAGCTTGGATGCACCTGCCCGCCACCTGCACCCGCTCCCACTCCCTGGCCTACTACAGGGTCCTGCCGGAGAGTCCGTTTCCTATTGATCTTCCTCCCCTTTGGGACACAACACGCTCCCAGGCGTCCCCGACAGTTATGAAAACACTGCCCAGGGAGGAGGCGGCCAGCAAGGAGGGGCCAGGATTACACTGTTTACCAAAGGCTGCAGCACCCAAGCTCAGCCTGCACTCAGCGCTCACTGGGGACACTCCCATTCAGGCCCCGGGGGCTGGCAGGAGCTCAGCCCCTCTACCCACCCACCTGTCCACTGGGGGCCGAGCCCCATGTGAGTACAGTGGGGCCTGCATGGTGGGGTCTGGGAAAGGATCCCTGTGTGCAGACCAGTGACGCTCACCTAGGGACGACCTCGCCCCCAGGGGACAACGGGCACTCTCTGGAGACCTCTGGTTGTCAGAATGGGGGCTGCTCCTGGCATCCAGTGGGTGCAGGCCAGGGATGCTGCTCCACACCCTGCAAGGCACACGACAGCCCCCCAGACACAGTGCCAACGGTGCCAAGTCTGAGAACCGCCGGTACAGACCAAGTCAATGTGTTTTCAGCCAAATTTAAAATAAACCACTAGTCTGGAATCACCCACTTAAACAAGCCCAGCATTTCCTTGAATGTTAATCCGGATCTAATTAAAAGTCACTTACTGACAAGTAATTACTGAGCACCTCCTCTGTATTAGAATTGATGATAAACAGAGCCCTTCCCTGCCTTCACCAGGTTCACCTTCCAGGGGAGAAGATGGGAA
>NW_005324870.1:0-1568 GCF_000412655.1 Myotis brandtii | reverse complement strand
GACTGTGAGAGGGGGCAGGCCGGGCTGAGGGACTCCCGCCTTCAGTGCATGAATTTTCATGCACCGGGCCTTTAGTAATAATAATAAATAAGCAGCCTTGCACATGTATGTCCACATGCAAAAACACACACAGTTACTTTATGTAAACCTGTCATCTTTAAACATGCCCATATGTTGTAACTGGTATTGATCTCCAACACATGAGAGTGAGTACCTGTGGGGGACACATGGAAGTTGGAACTGGGGATAAGGCAGGGAAAGTAAAATAAGAGAGGGGCCTTTTGCACAGACCAGTGAGGACAATGGGCCAAGAACCAAGGAGCATGAATAAATCAATCTCATCTTCCAGGTGCCACCCTGGAGTAGGTGCTGCGGCTGCTGTCCCAGACCCTCGGGACATAAGTCTGCAGCTTCTGCCTCTGCAACCTTCCTCAGAAGATAGTCTTTGGGGTGCTGGTGCTGGAGTGGTTTCAACTAGATGTTCTGAGAGCTGGACATACCCAGGAGTTATGGCCCCCTGAGCAGCCCAGAGCCAACGGTTGATCTCTGAGGCGCAGGAAAGCCCGCCATTCGGCCAGGCAGGACCACGTCTGCCCCCTGTGGCTCAGGCTCCAGCACCCCTGGGTCAGGTGGAGCTGAAATGGCACCTGAAGTCCCACCTGGTGTGTGGTTCCTTCCCACCTGGCTTCTCCTAGTCTCTCACTGGCTTCTCCTGGGAGAACTGTCCTAACAAACCACTTGCATCCAAATGTTTGTCTTTGGATCAGCCTCTGGGAACCCCACCTGACGGCAACTTCCAGCATGAAAAAAAGAAACATAAATTGCTCTCGCTAACCTCATGCATGCAAACAATAACATGTACTTTCCTATAACTCAACCGAACTTCTATTTAGAGACCTTGTTTCCCTCGGATCGAATGAATTTCTCACTTTGTTCCCAATGATATATATACTGGTAAAGCAGGATCTCCAAGGGAGGGGGGGGGATCCTCATTTCTAGAATTTGCTAATTTCCATGATAGAAATACTCCCACCATGGCCCATCTCAAGCTCCCAGTATGAGGTCCCTGAGCAGGGGGCCTAGAAAACTGGGCACAATGGGGTCTTGTGAGCCAGGAGAGCCAGCTCCAGCTCGCACCTCCCGTTCTGACCCCCACTCTTGGGGTTTTGTCTCCGTTGCTGTGAATATAGGTGATGGTGTGACATGGAGTGTGGTGACCACCTAGCCCAGAATCTCCCTTCAGAGACTTGCCTGTGCATGGCTGCCTGGTCCCTGGAGGTGCTGACTCTGTCTGGTACTTTCTTGGCATACAGGCTGCCTGTGGCCCTGAACTCAAACTGCAGCACAGCCGCATTTTCCCTCTGGTTCTCACTAAGTCCCAGGGTCCCACCCAGGAAGCCGGGCACGTGTTACTCTTCTGCGTCTCCTTCCCCAAGCTTGGAGGCGAAGTGGGTGGGGGCAGGGACACTCTCCTCAGCACCTTGCCCCTGTCTTCTTCCTTTGGGACACCATGATTAAAATCATTTTAGCTCATTCGTTCACTAAGGTAGACACGGGACACAGTGAAG
>NW_005324869.1:0-1567 GCF_000412655.1 Myotis brandtii | reverse complement strand
TGTAAATACCCTCCAGGCGGTGGGGCGATGTTCGCATCCCTGAGCTCAGAGGCTGAGCCGATGCTGCAGGGAAATTCCCCTCCGAGCACCGGGATGGGCTTGGAGTCCCGGGGAACAGTTGGGGAGACTCCCTGGCATCGGGTGACACCCTGTTCCCCCCTGTGAGGTGGGGTCGAGCCACGACAGAACTTTAAGAGAAATCCCAGCATTACCCTTCATTTATTCATCCACCCAACAAACATTCATCCCGTAACCGACGTCACGAGGCCTTCCGCGTGTGCTGGGACACGAGGGAGGTGGTAGTCGAAGAGACAAGAGCCACATTTTTGCTTTTTATCTGAGCAGCTATGTGGGGCCAGGTGCTCTGCCAGGGACTTCATGGCTCAGACGCTGAAAATGGTTTGATTTTGCAGCAGTCGGTTCTGCTGAGAACGTGTCTCACCCAAGCATATTGTGTCCTCATGTTGGGGAAGGGGGAGGGGAGGTCTGAGGACCGCCACGCGGACCCACAGGGTGAAGGAGAAGCCAGTGAGGGATGCGGGACATCACACCCTTTTCTCTGGGAGGTTAGGAAAGAGTGATGCACAGGTGACCGTATGTCCGTAAGCCGGCCACAGGGGAGTGGTCCCAGCACAGAAGTGCTGGGTGATGGCTCAGTAAACGGAGGGCCGATGTCTGTTCTTGTGATGCTCACAGGGAGAGCTGACTCTTCTGTAACATGGTCTCCGCCTGCTCCGGTTCGGTGAGAGCGCTTCTCGGGGACGTAGGGACACAGTCTGCTGCTGGTGCAAAGTTAGAACGGGAGCTCCCACATTCCTCTTGCCTTTGGATCCAGCACCATCTCCCCTCATTGGGCTTCCTCACTCAGGTGGCCCCAGAGGAGGAGGAGCCTGGCATTGGCCTTCCTACAAGACTGGGACCCACAGTGGGCAGGAAGCAGGAGGGCGGGCACCTGGGAGGGGGCCCCACAGTGGGCAGGAGGCGGGAGGCAGGAGGGCGGGCTCCTGGGAGAGGACATTTCCCTCCTGTTGGGAAGAGGGTGGCTTCCTAGGAGTGCAGAGAGGGCCCTGAGCTGGGCTTGCAGGAGGACCCCAGGAGGGGAGCACTGTGGGGTGCAGGGAGGATGGGGTGAGGAGAGGAGCAGTCACGTGGAGACGCGTTCTGAAAGCCAGGGTCCTGAGGCTCCTCACTCAGCGTGGTCCAGGGGAGCAGGAGGTTTGACCGAAGTTACATCTCACACTGAGCTGCTCTGTGAGGTCTGGACCTTCCATTCACTCACCGACGGTTCAGTCCGGCTGCAGGCCCCACTGTGGAGGGCCAGGTAGCACAACAGCCCAGATGCGGTTCTAAACATCAGAGAACCAACATTTGAGTGAAGGAAACAAATAAATAAATAAACAATGATATATTGTGGTGAGTTCTAGGAAGGAAATAAAGCAAGCGATGATGGCGTCAATGGATGGCCAACTGTTGGAGAGGAGCCATTGCACCGAGATGAATCTGATGAGAAGGAACAGGGGCAGAGGATGGGGCAGTGGGAGGAGGAGGAGGAGGAGGAGGAGGAGGA
>NW_005324868.1:0-1567 GCF_000412655.1 Myotis brandtii | reverse complement strand
CAGTGCGTGTCATAGCGACTGGTCGAATGGTCAAATGATTGGACACTTAGCATATTAAGGTTTTATTATATAAGATGATGGAGAGATGGAAGATAGATAAGAAACCCTATTATAGGAATTCTAGAAGCATAAAATTAACATAATAAGGAACAAGTATGGTTGCAAATTTTGTAGACATGAAGCAAGACAGGAGACCTCAGTTTAACAGAATATATCAACATCTGAGTGAGATACAACTCTAGACTCTTGAAAAATAAGCAGAAAATCTTAAATGCAATCAGAGAGAAACAGAAGAAAGTCTAAAAGAAATACAATTAGACTAAAAGCAGTTTTCTCACTGAAAAACCAAATGTCTGGAAATAATAAAATGCATTTTTAAATGTTGAAGTATAAAAAGGCCAAGTGTGTTTGTCTACGGCTTGATCCTAGGCTCAGCCATATGACTTGCTGTGGCCAATAGAATGAACTGAAAATGACAATGTGCCTGTTTCAAACCTAGGTCTCAATTGTGAGTTTCTTCTGTGCTGATGCCAATGCCATGGGAAGAACATGCCTGGGCCACCTCAGTGGTCCTAGGAGTATGAGAGATAAGAAAAGCAGAGCATGGAGGAGATGAGCTGATCCACAGGTCCATGAGAATAAATCATTGTTTTTCAAGTTCTTAAGTTTTGGGGTAGATTATTGTATTATTTTCCCATTATTGAAGTAACTAACACAAATTCTCTTATAGTTTTGGAGGTCCAAAATGAGTCCTAAAATCAAACTGCTGATAGGGCTGTTTTTTTCTGCAGACTCTAGAGAATTCCTTTACTAGTACTTGACTTTTCTAGCTTCTGGGGATCTCCCAAATTCCTTGGCTCATGAAGCCTTCCTTGTATCACACCAATCTTTTGTTGTTACAGCTCCTACTTCTGTAGTCAAATCTCTACCTTCCTTTTAGGAGGATATATGTGATTACTTTTAGGACCTACCAGGATAATCTTCCCATCTCCAGACCCTTAATTACTGATATTTACAAAGTCCCTAAGGCTATATTATATTAGGTGTCATTCACAGGTTCTAGGAATTAAGATGTGGTCATCTTGCAAAAGGGGCATTATTCAGCAGACCACGTTGTTATATAGCGATTTATTTATTTATTTACTTAACAAAGAGACATTTTTTAAGTGAATTAAAGCCCAAGAGACCAATACTGAAAGAACTACTAAAGAAATTTGTAGGCAGACTGCTTGGTTCAAATACAACTTCTACTTTTTATCTATACATACCTTTCTGTGGCCAGTTTCTTCATCTGAGTCTGGACTCTTCGTTTCCTATAAGATTTCCACTTGACTCTAACTTCCCTTGAGGTAGAGGCAGCGTGACCCATCCTTGACTCCCCAGCACTGTGCCCAGATTCAGGAGCATCTCTTTCCATTAGAGACCAGCAAATATATTTGTGGCAAGAATTCTTTGTGGATCAAAAATACCCAAATGATTTCTGTGTAACTTGAGTTCTCCAAGATGTTTTGTAAAGAGGGGTTTTATAGTCAAACCTTTTAGGAAATCCTGTATGCCCTTTTTAAAG
>NW_005324867.1:0-1567 GCF_000412655.1 Myotis brandtii | reverse complement strand
TGGGACTCTGTCCAGGTTAGATGGAAGGCTGCTGTAGACCCAAGCATCTTCTTAAAGGGCTCCACGCACAGACTCACTCACTTACAAACACTCACCCTAAGCTCCAGCAAAAGGGAAAACAGTTCAAAAAAGAACATTCAGGGAGGGGCTGAATTGTGTGCTTCAGGACAAGGGCTAGAGGGGCAGCAGCTCTCTCCACTATTTTGCTTCTTTTCAAAATAAAAAGCAATTAGATCACACCACTCCCAGGCCTTCCCACTGCAGTTAAATGAAATCCTGACCTAACCTTAAGAAGTCTGTGTCCAGCCCACCGCCCGCTCAATCCCTCTTGTCCACTCCATCTTCTCCCACAATGCTTCTCCACTGCTCCTACCCTTGCTGAGCCCTCCCCTCTGGCATGGACTCCTGCTGTGCTTTTTGCACCCATGCTCCCTCCTAGAGTGAACAGGGCTGTCTCCTTCTTGTCACTCAGGTCTCAGAAAGCCTTCCCAACCATCCGCATGAGGCAGAAATTGGGCACACACTGTTCCATCACTCAATTTCATTCTCTAATCAGCACTTATCATTTTCTGGTATGTTCCTTATTTATCTATTCTTTTTCACAGCCAGCCTCATTTAGAACACAAACTCCATGAAGGTAGTGATATGGTCTTGTTTTATATTGCATCCCCAGGAGCTGGGACCACAGACTCTAAAGCTGTTGAAGAGTAGGTGATGGCAATGGTTTCCAAGAATTTATCCATTCATTGTAGGTTATACAATTAGTTGGCATATAATTTGTTCACAGTAGTCTCTTATGATCCTTTGTATTTCTATGACATCAGTGTATTGTTTTTTCTTAGAAGCATCTTTATTACAAATGTTCTTAAACACTTCTCTACAAGCATTGCAGAATGAGTACAACTTCAATTCACTAATATAACATATCAGTTTTAATGTCTCCTTGTTCATTTCTGATTTTGTTTCATTTTTTTAAAAATCAAGCTAAATGGTTGCAATTTACTTAATTTTTTAAGAAAACCTACTCTGAATCTTACTGATTTTTTCCTTATTGTCTTTCAATTCTCAATTTCACTTATTTCTGCTCTTATCTATTTCCTTACTTCTGCTAACTTGGAGTTAGTTTCTTCTTTTTTTTGAGCTCCTCAAGGTGTAAAGTTAGGTTGTTTAAGCTATTTCTTCCTTTTAACTAGAAGCATTTATTGCTATAAACTTGATATTTAGTACTGCTTTTACTGCATCTTATAAGCTTTACAGATGACATGATCTTATATGTAGGAAACCCTAAAGATTCCACACAAAAACTATCAGAACTAATAAAAAAAATTCAGTAAAGTTGCAGAATATAAAATCAACATGTAAAAATCAGTTATGTTTTCATGCACTAACAATAAACTACCCGAAAAGGACATTAAGATAACAATCTTATTAACAATAGCATAAAAAAACCAATATACTTAGGAATAAACTTAATCAAGAAAGTGAAAACCTGCACACTGAAAACTATAAAACATTGATGAAAGAAATTTAAAGACACAAGTGAAAGAAAAGACAGCCTATGTTTATT
>NW_005324866.1:0-1567 GCF_000412655.1 Myotis brandtii | reverse complement strand
ATGTCATTTTCTACTCACATCTTGTACCTCTCTTCTTCAGTTCTCCCAAGTTATCACCAATGTTCACACTTCACACCTTTTCATCCCTGAGCCCTTGATTTCTCTGTGTGTGATGCTTCTTTCTTCCCCAGACCCAAGGCCTTTTTGGCCCAGGCTACTTGACACTGTAAGTGCAGCTCAAGTAGCACCTTACCCTACACATTCCCTTTGAAGGTGGGTTAGTTTTGCTTTTTCATATTTGTTGGGTATTTTTTTCATAGTTTTGTAGCCTCTTCAATGCTTATAATAATTGATTTTATCTTTCTTCCTCACTAGACTGAGAATAACTTGAAGTCAAAGTCTATCTCCTGTTTATTTCTGTATCCATAGCACAGAGTGTAGTGTCTTGAACATAGGTGAAATTCAATAAGGTGTATGAAAAGAAAAATATTTGGAAGTTTACATCTTTGAAGTTTTTTTCTCAGATATTGACCCCTTCATGAAGTCTGCTTTGGTTCTTTCAGTGAAAGCAAACTCTCCCTCAATTTAATTCTGATAACCTTTTCCCCTGAACATTTTTTATTACAATTATCCTATTACAGCATGTATTATAACTATGTAGATTTGTGCCTCATCTTCCCTAGCAGACTGTAAATTCTTTATAGGCAAAGACCCTGTTAAAATCATTTCTATTAAACATTTTGTTCCCTATAGTAGTTACTGTGTTATCTTGAACATAGTCAGTATAAATATTGGGTTGAGTTTATTGTTGTTTGAAGTATTTTTGTTGTAGTGGCATGTAGAATTTCAATTTTAAAGTGTAAGTAAAAAGTAAAAATGCTATGTAAGCAGTTGAATTAAAATCCTCATAAATAAAATTCACAAAAAAGTATTGTTTTTGAATGTTGGTGTAAAGGTGTAAGAATTGTCTTACCTAGGGATAGTATTAGCATTCAAAGGGAGGTGATATACACATACAAACACGGAGTGATTTGTCTGAAAGGCCTATGATAAAATCTGGGTTTAGGCAATGATAGTGTGAATAAAAAGACAAACTTATGGGGTAGAGTTAATTGGATTGTTTTATTAGAAAAAGTAACAATGTATGAATTTATAACTAAGGAAATTAGATAAATGTTGGATTAACTGGGGAAAGAATAACAGGTATTGGGAAGGGATAGGAAGAGGTAAGATGTATCAAGGGTAGCTTGAGATGCCTTGGAAGCATGGCATGATGATATCTAAAAGGAAGGGAGGAGTATGAATATGGAACACAGGAGAGAGCTGGGAGACTGGAGATACTTGCTGCATAAATTAAAACAATGAGAATGGAGATTATATATATATATTTATTCTTTCCTGGAGAGAATATAGAACAAAAAGACATAAGATACAAGTCAGGAAACAGTAAAATATAAAGAGCCTGTGGAATTAAGGAAGCCACTGAAAGAGGCTGAGAAGGGACCAAAGAAGCTGGAGAGAGGGGTTCATGCAATGGAAGCTAAAGGGGCTTCCAACAAAAAGAGTGGAATATGAACAAGGTCATATACCTAAATATGTAATATTTAGTTAAATTTATTGATTTTTT
>NW_005324865.1:0-1567 GCF_000412655.1 Myotis brandtii | reverse complement strand
CCCAGGTAAGCTGTACATACTTCCCAGCACCAGGTCTCCCCTGACACCCACAGCAGCTCCATCAGCGAACCCTGACCGTGCCCACAGCGTGCACAACACTGGTGATGATGCAAGGTGGGATCGAACCCGAACACAGGAGGCCTACCGACTCCGGGACTTTCCACCTGTGTGACCTGGGGCAAGTCCCTTAACCTCTCTGATCCCTAGTGGCCTCTTCTGTGAAACAGGGTAACACCACCTCGCGGCGAGGCTGCCTTGCAGAACACAGATCCAGCCCGTGAGCACATCCAGCCGAGAGCCACGCTCAAGTGGCCCCGTGGGCACTGCCAGTGGAAGCGGCCTCACACGGGGCAGGACAGAGTGCCTGCAGGGCTGTCACTCAGCACCAGGAGCACCAGGAGCTCCAACCCCGAGAGGTCAGTGGGCCAGTGGGAAGGAGCAGGCGGGAGGGGAGCGCCCGTGGAGGACATGCCCAGCTGGGAGCAGTGTGAGCCAAGGTGCAGAGCAGGGAAGGGCCGGGCATACCGGGGACCAAGAGTTAAGTGGTCCGCCTGGGTCAGAGGGGGGAGGGGCCGGCGGGCGACAAGGCTGCAGGGTCAGCAGGGCCAGGCCCAGTGACTCCGCTCCACGCCACAGGCTGGACTTGCCTCTGGGCACACGCTGCCATTGAGGCTGCGGGTAGGGGGGGGTTGGGGGAGGGAGGCGATGAGCAAAGCAGTGTATTAAGAAGATTAATCTGGCTGCAGTGGTGGCAGCGTGCGGATGGCTCAGAGAGCTGGAGAGACAGACCAATTAGGGGAGACTGCAGAGGTCCAGGCAGGAGGCCTGGGAGCAGGCTCGGCAGACAGTGACATGCCTGCTGCAGAGAAGGTTCCAGAGGGTGGACAAGCCAGGTGAGAGCGGAGAGGGGGCCTGCATGAGTCACCCCAGCACTGCCCAAGTGCCACTCCCTCCCCAGCTCCCCGGCTCCCTGCTCCACTGACCCTGAAATCTCTGCTCCCCAGTTCTGACTCTCCAGCTCACCTCCCCTCTGCTTTTGACAGCCCGGCCTGCTGCTCCCGCACACCCAGGAGAGGTGCTGCAGGGGCCCCCAGTGAGGGGGTCAGGGCCTCTGGGTCGGTGGGACCTCCTCCTTCCTGGTCCTCTTCCTTCCAGGAGGTGTGGGAAGTCAGGAGACACCTGTGTGGAGGGAGGTTTCCAGGAAACCCCACGGGCTTCGGCGTGGAGATGTGGCCCTGCTGTTCGCCCTCCCCCTGGAAGCTCTCCAGCCTGGAACTGTGCCAGCTGGAATGTCACTGTGCCCCAGTGCCTCCTCCGAAGGGGTGGGGAGGCTTCAGTCCTTCCCCACATCGCCCACCAGCTCCCCGAAGCCACCCCGAGCAAATACACAAGCTCAGCGGGCGCAGGGCACCTCCAGTGCCCACTCAGCTGGGAGACAGCTAACTCAAAGCCCCTTAGACTCAAAACTCTGGAGCTGTGGCCCCGCCCCTCACCTGCCAGCACAACCTCGCAGCCCAGAGCCCAGTGGGCCATTTATTTTTATTGATTTCAGAGAGGAAGGGAGAGG
>NW_005324864.1:0-1567 GCF_000412655.1 Myotis brandtii | reverse complement strand
GAAAGAAGATTTATAAAATTTGAGATAGATTAATTTCAAGGATTAGAAACTTAATAGTTAACATATAAATTACACCAAAATGCAATCACACAGAAGATACCAAGAGGTTTTAAAAATTGAGTAGTCAATTATATATTATATGTGAAAAAGCAAAGGATGTTGAATAAACAGCTTTCTAAAAGAAAATTACAATGCAAAGCTTAATACTATGTTATCCAAGTCTTATTATCAAGTTGCAATAATAATCAAACCAGTGTGGTATTTTTGGAATGAAAGTGAGAGCCTGGAAGTAGATTCACAAACACAAGAAAAGATTTTTAGACAAAAGTATCAGAACGATTGAACAAAAATAGGAAACTTTCTTTTTCATCAAATGATGCTGGAAAACTTGGTAACTGTAAATATAAAATAAATTCTGCCCTTGTGCAATATTATTTTTAGATGGAAAATAGATACAAATAATAATTTATAATCATACAATTCATACCATAAACATTATCATGATCGTGGGGAAAACAAGTATTTCTTAGGACAGAATAAGTACTCTGGCAGACAGAATAACCACCCCTCAACATGGATGAGCCTCATCCCTCCAGGCTGTGAATATGTTACTTCACAGGAAAAGGAGTGACTAAGAATCTCGAGATGGGAAGATTGTGGTGGATTATCTTGCTGAATCCACAGTAATCACAGGATCCTTATCAGAGGGGTGCAGGAGGGTCTGACAAAGGTGATGGGACGGAAGAGATGTCAGACCTAAGAGAACTCGTGTAAGTCAATAATAAAAAGACAAACAAACCAGTAAAAATAAACACTACGCCCCCACTAGCTCCAAATTTTGGCTAAATTCAAAGGCTGACAGCACCAGGCAGTGATGAAGACAGAGTCCTACCGGCCTTGTAATCCATTGCTGGTATGAGAATGAAAGGTACACCTTCTCTAGGACACTGGCAGTTGTGGACATAAAATACATCCGAACCTTTAACACTTTTTGTGAGTTTATTGCAGCCAAACTGAGGACAATTGGCAGGAAGCAAAGCTTCACCGGCTTGAGAAAATGTTCTGCAAAATGGCAGTTCTGCACCTTATTTTATACATCGCAATCCAAAGAGAAGGCGTAAATGGGTTACATGAAGTCCACTGGTGACAGATTACGGAGGCGGAAGAAAGAAGAGGAGGGTGAGGGGAAACCTCTGGGATTGGATAAAGAGGAAAACGATGGACACATACTTCTTTTATAGGTGGGTACAGGAGAGTTCACAGTTAACAATTAGCATGGTAGCAATAATAGCTAAGACATTTGTGGTCTCAACCCTGGTGTGGTGGCTGTGCCCTGAGGGGTCCAGAACAAGGGAAATTACCTTGACATTCTAAAGGTATGCTGTGATAGATGCAGAAAGACAACAGACCGGCTCAATTAAGTCTTATAAAGATTGACTTTTGTCAGGGAAGAGTTTAGCCTAGCACATGGCTGCCTGCCAAGACCTGCTTTGAGTTAGAAAGTTTTAATTTCAGACTAACACGAGTTATTAACAGGAAAGGAGCAAAGGGAAGGCCAAATATTATA
>NW_005324863.1:0-1567 GCF_000412655.1 Myotis brandtii | reverse complement strand
AGGAAGGCTGTTCCCAGGGGGAGGGCAGGCCAGCTCTGGCCAGAGCCCCTCACATCTTCAGAAAGGAGGGGGTGGCTGGGGTGGCAGAGGAGCCAGCAGCAGCAGCCCAGGCCTCGCTGTTCTCTATGGCTTTTTATTCCTATGTGATTCTACTGCTCACTCATATAGGGATTGGAGCCGTGGCGCACGGCGGGGGCGGCCAGCGTTGGGCGTGGATGCTGAGCGAGGGGGCCCAAGTTGAGCCGGGACAGCGGCCCACCTTCCCTCAGCACAGGCAGCTGGCCTGGCCAAGGGACCCTCCTCTGTTGCTTTCCTCCCCACTGGCGGAGGGACTGTTGGACCCCATCACTGCTCTGACCCACCATCCAAGGCTGACCCCCATAACAAGGCTGTGTCCCCACAGGAGTGGCTGAAGGAACTGGGGGTATTCAGCCTGAGAAAAAGGCTGCCACAGGGAATAAGGCCCAGTGTCCTGTGTGGCTGAGGCGGCCCCTAGAGAGAGGGCTGCTCAACCAAAGAAGGTGTGGTCTGTGGCTAAGGGCTGTCCAAAGCAGGAAGGAGACCTGGTGGGAGGTAGTAAGCAGGCACCCAGTGGGGCATACGGCAGAGCCTGGAGACCGGGGCACGGGGAAGTCACTGTTGGATGGGTGGCCAGTCCCTCCGGGACCCCACAGATGGCAGTCCTTAGGCCTGTCTCCCTGGGGTCTCTGCTCACCCATGTTGGGAGCCAGGCTCCACCCTCCCAGGCTCTTGTTGGTGAAACAAGTGCTGAGTGTGTTGTGTGGGTGTGGGAACTCCCACCGGGTCCTGGTGGGGTGGCTGCAGCCCGACCCACTCCCTCCCCAGCGGCGCCCTGAGAGCCCCTGCTCTGAGGGAAGATGCACTGAGACCCCATCGAGTGGTCCTTTTTATTTCCAGTCCTTGTTCCGCTCCATAGAGAAACAGGCTCAAGAGCTCAGCAGTGGGGCTGCTTAGGGAATACCAGGACAGCGAACCGGCCAAGAGGCTTGTCTTGGCCTCAGGGGTTCTGCTGCCGGGGCTGAAATTAGGGGCAGAAGAGAGCCGCCATCGTGCCATTCTGGTTGGGGGAATGGACATGGCCCTGAGTGGGAAGTGTAAAGGCCAACCATGCAGCCGGGGCCAAGGCGAGGAGGGGCCCTAAGGCCTGGGGAGGCCCTGGGGACCGACCCTGGTCTGCCCAGAAGCTGCCCTGTAGGCCTTCTCTGGACTCCCAGATCATGACTTATGTCATCACCGCGGCCGCAGGAATAGGAAGTGGACGTCCATGACGTTGGTGCCCGTCAGCCCTGTGTACAGCAGGTGGGCCCCGCCCTGGAAGCGATGGAAGAAGGTATGTGTGTCATTGTGGGCGAGGAAGGTGGCCACATCCAGGCCCTCAGCGGTGGCCTGGCTGGCAAGCTCAGGCATAACCCAGGCCCCGGCTGCCTCTGTGGGTCCGTCCCTCCCATCGGTGCCGCCACTCAGAAACAGCACGTCGACGGGCCCCAGCGGCCGCTGCCCCAGCTCCGCTGCGACACGCAGGGCCAGTTCCTGGTTCCGGCCACCC
>NW_005324862.1:0-1566 GCF_000412655.1 Myotis brandtii | reverse complement strand
TAAGGAGAACCAAGACAGAATGTTGCCCTAGAAGCCAAGGAATCATTGACTGTTTTATACTGTGAAGAGGTCAAGTAGGATGAGCACTAAAAATTCACTGTTGGATTTGGCCACATGGATGTTGGCATTTACCTTAATAAGACCTGTTATGTGTTTAAACAGCTACTAAGATGTTGAGACAAAAATATGTATTAAGTTGTTTGGGCCCAACTACTTAATAAATGGAACTATTAGATATTTCTTTGAGCCTATAGGCTCTTTGAAAAAATTACTGTGATACAAATGGAGCTACAAACAGAAAGTTTGAGAATCTCTGCTTTAGAGGGTCGTGCCAAGTGAGCATTTTAAGGGGAAAGCACCTCTTGCCTTTTCTTTATCATGCCAGAAACTTTGAGTTTGTAATTTTAAATCTGATTAGATTACATGCAATTAATAAAATTTCCTTAATGTGGTAATTCAGCATAAAAAATAAAGCCTTATCTTGTGAAATATCAGTAGTAATACATTTTTGCATGAATTTTTCTTCTTGATTCCATAGGTATGGTCTGAATATGCGTTGCTTGGCAGCTCGGGTCAACTATAAGACTTTGATTATCATCTGCGCACTCTTCACTTTGGTCACAGTACTTTTGTGGAATAAGTGTTCCAGCGACAAAGCGATCCAGTTTCCACGGCACCTGGGTAGTGGCTTCAGAGTGGATGGATTAGAAAAAAGAGCAGCAGCATCTGAGAGTAACAACTATGTGAACCATCTGGCCAAACAGTCCGAGGAGGCATTTCTTCAGGAACAGCAGAAAGCACCCCCTGTCGCTGGGGGCTTCAATAGCAATGGGGGAAGCAAGGTGTTAGGACTCAAATATGAAGAAATTGACTGTCTCATAAATGATGACCACACAATTAAAGGGAGACGAGAGGGGAATGAAATCTTTCTTCCATTCAGTTGGATAGAGAAATATTTTGATGTTTATGGAAAGGTAGTTCAGTATGATGGCTATGATAGGTTTGAATTCTCTCATAGCTATTCCAAAGTCTATGCACAAAGAGCTCCTTATCACCCTGATGGTGTGTTTATGTCCTTTGAAGGCTACAACGTGGAAGTCCGAGACAGAGTCAAGTGCATAAGTGGGGTAGAAGGTTGGTATCTCTGCTCCACTGCATTTTTCTATCCTGATTGTGTTGGGGAATAAGATACTATAGGTATTAATTATATAGCAAGTACATACATAATTTACCATCAAGAGACCTTTCATCACTCTGACTTAGCACAGAAGAACAATTTATTCTCAACCTAGGGCAACTTTCTAGATGGTGTGAGCTACAATAAGATCATACCTGATCAAATAGGATTATTCCGTCAATCTGCCTCAGAATCAAAAATTCTCACCAGTAAGGCCAAGGCACGGGATCTTCAGAAATTTTGTGTTAAAATATAGCTATTTTCCTATAAGAGGTGATGGGAAAGAAACAGAGACTATTCAGTGGAGCCATCAATGTCCCAATTACAGTCTTATTACCAGACTAGAGGCCCAGTGCATGAAATACATGCACGGGGGTGGGGTCCCCTCA
>NW_005324861.1:0-1566 GCF_000412655.1 Myotis brandtii | reverse complement strand
AAGCTGACACAAAGCTGGCCGGGTTGGAGATTCCATGTGAATTTCATTATGAAATTGCCGGGATATTACAGTTGCACAGGTACCAAGGTTTCTTCAGCTGCCACAAATGCTGTGAGATCAGCGCCTGTGAAAATGACACATCATCACTTTGGGTCTCAACTCAGCTGAGGGACACGTGGAACTTGCCCACTTGGTATCCAAACCCCACATTCCTCAGGAGAGCTCTTCCAGGGACCTGCACAGGCGTGCAGATAACACATCGCAGAGCCTGTGCAGACCTCGGGGAAGAATGCCGGAAAAGAGACAGCAGGCAGAGCCTTTGTGGTGCAAGTGCTTACTGCGAAGGGAGGGCTTGGCCGTTGGATAAAAAGCATGTTTGATGACTGGCGCGAATGGTTTCATTTCCCCCATTCTCATTTTAAGACACTTTTGTGGAGTCAAAGACTTCCATCAACATCCTCGATGCACTAAAGCAAGACTGGCTTTAGTAGACAATGAAGACATAGTACCAGTCTAGACCTATAAGAACGCGTCTCCAATTAAATATATTGAAGAAGATAGCTATGTCAGCAAAGCATCCTTTAATTCCTTTGAAAAGGAATCCCCGCCTTCGACTACAATAGAGGCTGGCAGGCCACTCCAGGTAAACGCTGAGCGACTCCGTGGGATGTGTGCCCTCTCCTCTGTTAGGGTTTTGTAAGGTATGCACAGTGTATTCAATCTGTCATCTCGGTTTACAGAGCCAGACAACATTTTCACGTGTTGATCTCAGCTTCTGAAAGAATGCTAATTGTTTTGTCAAACGAAAATGAACAGTGAAGTTTTATAAATTTTGGGGTGATTTATTACTGGGCGGAAAAACAGTTCTGGGCTTTTGGACAATGCGGTCCGTGTTACTGAAGTCGGTGCTAGGCTCTGCGATGTTTTCTGTGAAATCTTTCAAGGACTCTTTAGTGACGATTTGTGGAAGCGCTGGTGGGCGGAGCTTAGGGTCAGAGCTGCTCTTGCAGGCCAGAGTGTGTCTGCTTGGTACATCTATCCAGACCACCAAGTATCTCTTCCCATCACAGCACATCCTGGAATTGGAACCTCTGGAAAATTACTAGCAGGTCTCTGCTCCTTGTTACCTACGTTACCTATAAGGACATGGACGAGGACAGTTGTTGGTAGCAAATATGTGGTACCCTGCCTGCCACAGACTTCAGGAGGCTTTGTTCCGAAGTGCCCTCCTCAGCTGTGTTTCCTTAGGCATAAAGGACAAGCATCTAATATATGTGTTCTTACCATAGCGTTCGCCATGATGGCCTCTCTGCTAGTATTTGGCTGTGGATTTTATTCATTCCCAGAGAAAACCACCAGCTTCTCTGTCTGCATCAATAGCTGGATCTCCACCTGTAACTATATCTGATTCCTCACGGACTAGATGGACCTCATCTTCATAGGCATAGTCCTAACTGAGCTCTGACTTTAGGCCATGCATTCACTTAGAGTCTTTTAGGTCTCAGGATTTTAAGTGGAATCTCATATAAGCAACAGAGAGTTGACTGAGAGTTTTGAATACAATTG
>NW_005324860.1:0-1566 GCF_000412655.1 Myotis brandtii | reverse complement strand
TAGATGTGTCATTAAAGATTTTTACATGATTAAGAGAACATGAGTCAGCATCACTTGAATTCTTTTTCTTATTATGGAAATATTTGGGGAATATCCCTTACCTCTTAAAGATCTTCATCTTTAATACCTACAAATTTTTGTAATAGTTCTCCTTTATGGCTAGTTCAGTATAAAGTAGATTATGTTATGATAGGAAACAACCTGTAAATCTCAGTGGTTGCAAACATCAACGTTTTCTTTTGTATTTGTGCAGCCTGCTACTGTTCTTTAAAACTGACCAGTGCGGCTGTTCTATAAATGCTGGATATGTTACCTACATGTTAAACTGCACCTTTAAGTCCATGCAGCAGAAGAAAAATCAAGTTGAACAGTTGATATTTGGTAATTAAGTATTTCAATCTAGAACCAATGATATATGCAATTCCAGGTCAAATGTCATTGGCTGTAGGAAGTCATATGGCTTCATCTGTCTTCAAGGAGTTGTGTATGTGCAATTTATCTGTTTGCCCAGAAGAAGAAAATCAAATATCACTGAATAATAGGAACATCATCCATAGTAGGAGAGATAAGAAATATCTAATAGAAAAGCATTAATATTGTTGATTATAACATTCAACATACCATATCTAAACATATATAATTCATATATACATATTCATATACTCACCCACTCCATGTCCAAATTATGCAAATTACTCAAGAATATGGCAACATAGAGCCTTAGTTAACTAAACTACTTAAGCGCAAACTAGAAAGCAACAGAATGCGGCAACTTAATAATGCACAGAATAAATATTCAGTTTAATAAAAATCATCTAAAAAGGGGGGCGGGCCCAAAATAAAATCAAAGCAGCTTATCTGCCCTGAGTGATGGGTCTTTCACTGACATTGGGAAGCACCAGCTTCTCATATTCATCTCCAAAACCACTCAGGCATCAAATGGAAAAGAAGAATCTCTATATAAGGCATCCACACGTAGAAAAGTTTCACGAGTTGTTTCCAATCACCAAATTCTGATACAACATCTTTCTCTTATCTACTCCCAAGCCCAGAACTATGTCAGACATATTCAAACAGCAGCAGGTGTTTGGAGAACTTTATTTTGGAAGCTCAACTTGCTATCTTTATATAGCCCTTGAACTGAACACACTCCAGCAACTTGAGCTTTGGATTCTGATTTTTGTTTACTGATGAATTATCTGACTCATACCTTTACTCATGGCTTATGCTAATTCACTGCCTGTACTGTGTCAAGGTCCCTGTGTATCTCCTCAGGTGGTATTATCATAACAAAATGGTGATTTTTTTTCTGGGTGGTACTGTTAAATTTCTCAGAAAAGATCTGATTCAACCAGCTAATTACATTATGCCTGTTAGGTGAGAACCTTGATTTTAATCTTCTTTATACAAAACTTACAGATGCTTCTCAACTTGTGGGTTATGTCCTGATAAACCCTTAAATGTTAGAAATACTGTAAATTGAAAATGCACTTAATATACCTAACATACCAACCGTCAAAGCCTAGCCTAAACTACCTTATACATGCTCAGAACACTTACATTAGC
>NW_005324859.1:0-1566 GCF_000412655.1 Myotis brandtii | reverse complement strand
GGGCCACTAGTTTGATATAAGAAGTGTCAAACTGATCTCTAGCCTCAGTGTGAACGTGTGAATCCAATGCTCCACAGATTTCACCCCTAAACAAATATCAGCAACAGCGAATTGAATTAGATCCACAGAAGAAAATTGTGCCTCGTAGACATGACCTGTGCCACCTAACTTATTGGAAAAGGGAATGACCCATGCAGACAGACTGTCCCCCCCACTAAACAATGGCGAGGCCTTTGGGAGACCCAGTCTTCAAGGATCTTGGTGACTGACTTGCTGCAGGAGGAAGTCATGCCGTGGGAAATCAAATATACAACCCATGGCTTTTCACAAACTGTGGGACAAAAGCAGATTATTTGTGGTGGCGACAGAGACAGTCAATTTAGTAAATATCTCCAGACTAAAAAAAACACACACACAAAACTAGCCAGTCTTTGTGGTTGAGCCCTAGAGAAACTAACCTCAGAGCCATATGGCTGATGGGAATAAGGAGACCAATTTCATCTGTCAAATGATAGGCCTGGATGAGATAATAATCACTCTCATCTCTCCCAGCTCTGACCCGTGGTTTCTTAGAGAAATCCCACTGAGAGAGGTGTGGGATCCCAGAACACCCAGGGCCTGGGCTGCCATGGGGGTCCTGCTGGGGGGTTTCTGATATTTCCCTGCAGCTGTGTGCATCCAGCTTTCTCCTCTTTCCACATGCTGAGCTCCTCCTCTGCTCACTCATGCTCTCCCACAGCACACACGTTACCTACACAACAAGGATGCTGACCCTGAGGGAGGCCGGCTTTCAGCCACACTCTAGTTTCTGAAACCATCAGTCACTGGTGTGCTTCTAAAACAGAAATCTGACTTCCCTCTGTAAATCCTTTGATAGCACCCATTGCATTGTGTTGAAGTCCAAATCCTTGTCACAGAATCAAAAACTCTGGAACATGGGGTCCCAGCCAATCTCTCCAGGATCTCTAGCCTTGGCTACTGCCTCCTTCCACAGGACTAGGTGGTTTTCTTTCCTTCTTCTTTTTCTTCTTCAGATAGACCACATCCTCTCTTGTCTGGAGCCTTTGCATATATTGCTTTCTATGCTCTTACAAGAACTAGAGTGATCTTAAATATGTAAATCAGATCATAAATGTCCCTTGTTTAAAATCTTCAATGGCCTCCCATCACACTTAGGATATAAGCAAACATTTTATATTCTGCTATGAGGTTTTATAAGAGCCAGCCCTGCAGCTCTTCTTCCATTTCCATTTCCTGTGTTCTTTGTGCTCCCCATTACAGCCATGGTCACCCTCATTGTGTGCCCAGAGTGTGCCAAGCTTGCTCTGAAGTTAAGACCTTAGCACGAGCACTTCTCTCTGCTTGCACATTAGTGGTCCACATGGTCGCATAGCTGGCTTCTCCTCTCTCAGGTTTCCACTGAAATGGAACTTCCTTGGAGTGGTCTTCTATGACCAACAAGTCGAACAGAGCTCCTATGCACTGCACTGTGCTTCATTTTCTACATCATGGTTCACTTCCTGACATTTTGTGAGTTACTCATTATTGGTCAACCAGCTGGAAGAA
>NW_005324858.1:0-1566 GCF_000412655.1 Myotis brandtii | reverse complement strand
AAAAAAAAAAAATGTGTATTTTACTTAAATTTATTATTAATGAGATTTCTTATGTTAATTTTCTTTTATTGGCTCTTTGTACCACTTTAAGAAATTCCTTGCTCTACTTTTTGTTTATTTTTCTCTTATAGGGTTTGCAATTTTTATTTTAGATTTATAAATGCTCTTAATATATATTAGCTTTCAGCCTATCACAAATGATGCAAATATTTTTCTTGTTTACCATTTGTAATTTACTTTTTATTACATTTTTTATATCATTTACTAGTAGACCTAATTTTTTTTGAGACCTAATTTTTTATGTAGTTGAATCTGTCTACCTCTTCTCTATGGTTTTGTTATTGCTCTTTTGCATTTGAGGTTTTACCTCAAGTCAGTATCCTGTACTATTGACTTTTATTTTATTCTGATTGATATACAGTTTTACCTTGTTTATTTAATGCTTTAATTCATAAGGAATTTACCTGTGTTTATATGAAAAGTACACATATAGCCAATTTTTCCCAAAGATTTCATCCATATTCTGAAACCATTTATTGAAATTTTCCTTCTGCCCTCATTGCTTTGTATTTTGGCCTTTATCAAATAATATATTTTTATATATACTTGTATTTGTCCCTGGAGCATCTGTGCTATTTTATTGCTCCATCTGTCTATTATGTAAGTCCTGCAGTTTTACTAATAAGATTTTGGTACATTTTATATTACACTTAAAATTACATAGGTATTACATTCTAGTGCTTTTTCCAGGCATACATCGTCTGTCCATCTTACATCAATACCAGTATTTCAATTTTTGTCCCCATTTTATAGACAAGGAAACTGAGCTCAGAGAGGTTAAGCCCTCCAGCTAATATATGACAAATTTAGAATTTAAACCTAGGTGTATGCAACTCTTAAGCCTATATTCTTAAATTTTTATTCTTCTTTTTAAAGCAATCTAGTTTAAAAATGTGTTGAGGTTAAGAGAGAAGAACATGAAATATTTTAACAAAGAGTCAGAAGAAAGGAGAGACAGACATTAATCAGAAACTTTCATGTCACATCCTTTCCGTCTTGGAAGTGAGATCATCAGAGATTCTGGTCAGTTGATCATTTTCTTTAGTCTTATGCTCAATGGTCTTCTCCAGCCAGTGAATGCACATCTGCTCCTTCCTCAGGCTCACCTGGAAGGCGAGGCCTCCACTTCGGCCTTGCTCAGGACCTGGGTGATCTCTTCATTTACCAGCTGTTTCTCTTCTGCATGAGCCTTCATTGCTTGGTATCTCTGGTCTTCCTTTTCAATTCTTACTATGTAATCCTCGACACACTACTTCAGCGATTCTTCATTTAAGCAATAGCCTAGATCACTTTCTTCTGTTCCTCAAACCACTTGAGGAGGTCAGAGACTTTTTCATGGAGTTCAGGTCTGCCGGTAAGTTGGTCATTCTCTGTCAGAACATTCTGGATGTTGGCTTTGTCAAGTTCCTCTGTTTTCTGAGCCTTCTCCATGCCTGATGCATGATCCCCTCAAACTTCCTCAGCTCCAGGTTCTTCACGTGGAGCTTCTCATGTCTGTTCTTTAGC
>NW_005324857.1:0-1566 GCF_000412655.1 Myotis brandtii | reverse complement strand
CCCCGGCTGCCCGCCCAGCACCCAGGCTGTTCCTCCCTCCGCTCCCTCCTCCCGGGAAGCTCTGTGCTCCTGAGTCCACAGTTCCCCTGAACCCGGAAAATGGGGTAAAACCAACAGTTGCTTCTGCAAAGATTAACGGGAATGATTTGATCTGATCAAGGCTGACTTGCTCATAAAAACTGCTTTACAATCGGGTGTGGTTGAAGTTATCAAATATTGGGAACACAAAATTCAAGGAACTGTCTGAGCTCCGATTGCGTCATAGACTTAAGTACTTGCTCCCCTTTTAAACATCCAGGCTGGCCAGGCAGTACTAGGCTGTACCCGCCGTTGGTGGCAGGGTTTATGCTCAAAGGGTGCTCGAGGCAGGACCCCGTGCAGGAGTCGCAGACGAAGCACAGTGTGTGTTCAGGGTCAGGGCCCCGCCGGGACCCTCACTTCTCCAAACGCCAACCAGGTCCCGGGGGCTGGGAGGCTCCATGAGGACTGGAAGGTTCCAGTCACTTCTGCAGAGTTTAAAACGGGGCGTCACACAGGTGGGGCGTCATCCAGGCCGGCTGCTGTCCCCTTGACAACCGTGTCCTTGACCTCTGACCTCCACCAGGGGCGGGTGAGTGGGTGACAGACAGGCGCCGACAGAGGACGGGGTGGAGGAGATATTCCGTCGTTCCACGTGAGCCTCGTCTAAGCTACAGCGACTTGAGCTCATCTTTGGCCAAAACCTACTTGAAGGGACATAATACCCCATTTTTTAGACCTTGGGGTTTGTAGGAAGATGTTGAAATGTTCTCAGTTCATGTGTCCTGGTCACTGTGGTCACAGACTCTTCCTGTATGACAGGCAGTTTTCTGGCCTAGAAGAGGGTGCTGGGCCGTCGGGGGGAAGCGCCCCCGGGAGGGGCCGGCTGGCGTGGCGACCGGTGTCCTGTGTGTCTTAACGTCCTGTGGGCGAGAGCTCATCGGGAGCTTTTATAACTGACTTTATGGAGATTCCACACGAAATAAAGCTCTTTTCCTTCCGACAAGGCGTGTCCCTCTGTGAAGTCAGAGCCCAAGGAGCCGCTTGCTCGTCTGTCCACCGGCGCCTCGCGGGCGTGCGTGCAGGTCCCTGAGGAGGGCGCGCTGTGTGTCTGGGCCCTGGGCTGGCTTCCGCTTCCTGGGCAGGTCCTGGGCCCTCAGCATTCGGGGAGGTGGGGCTGCACACATTTGGTCACAGCGTGCAGGTGACGCGCGTGCTGTTCGGAGACGATGTGGGAACTGCACGCGGAAATGCTTGGAAAGACTGCACCCCTCCCCTCAGAGGACACGCAGTGGGCCCGGTGCTCTGTGCTGACCCTGCACGCGGCTGGCCACACGCGCTAGCTGCCGGGAGCCCTCTGCGTGCGTAGGAGGGTCTGCAGACGGGCAGAGGTCCATTCACAGGCAGCTGACAGGCCGATCCAACAAGGTCGGCAGCGTCTTTTGTCTGATGTCCTGTCCCACACACAGTCTCCAGGTGGCAGTCGATGAGTTTAAGCCTCTGCCTCCTGGGAGCAGTTGCCGACTTGGCGTCATCCTGTTGTGACTC
>NW_005324856.1:0-1566 GCF_000412655.1 Myotis brandtii | reverse complement strand
GTGGCCGTCACAGACAGAGTGCCCAGTAAGCTGAAGTTGGCCACAATAAAACCCAGGAGCTCTAACAGACTTGTATCTGCACATATGAGTTCCAGGAGTGGAAAGTTGTCACAGAAGAAATGATTAATGATATTGGGGCCACAAAATGGCTGCTGAAATATGATGAAAGTTGGAATGATGATGAGGACAAATCCTGTCATCCATGAACAAAGAACTAGCTGGACACAGACCCTTTTGCTCATGATGGTGGCATAACGCAAGGGATTACATATGGCCACATACCTATCAAAAGACATCACTGCCAGTAGGAAGAACTCTGTTGTGCCCAGGAAGAAATACAGGAAACTTTGTATGAAACAGCCTAGTAGGGAGATGGTCTTATATCCGGTCAGGATATTGGTCAGCATTTTGGGGAAGATGACTGAGGTAAACCAGATCTCCAGGATAGCAAAGTTGCGCAGGAAATAGTACATGGGAGTGTGGAGGCGCCTGTCTATGAGGGTGATGACCACAATGAGGAGATTCCCCAGTAGAGTGAGGAGGTAGGTCAGGAGGAGCCCCAGGAAGATGAGCATCTGCAGCTCACAGGCATCTGAGAGCCCCAGGAGGACAAACTCAGTGACAGTGGTGTGGTTTCCCATGGTTCCTCTGACCTCTTCTGGGATGACCAATCAGAGGTGTGTAGCATTTGGAGCTGTGATGATCTGGGGAATCTGAGGCCACCTAAAACTGAAAGGAAAGAGGAATGAGTGTCATACTTTGAATGGAAGGAATCCTTTATTTCTGTGAAGGACATAACTTCCCACCACTGACCACACAGGCTTATTTTGCAGAGCCCCTGTCTTATGTTTGGTTCCTGGTGTGTCTGTGTGTTAGAAGAGAAAGTGGTGATCTGCAGGGTGACCTAATTAAGACCTCAAACCAAAAATTATCCTTGCTTACTTTTCTTAACCAAACTTCTATTACTGATTCTTCAATGAATTCCTTTGTGTTAACATTATAACCTATTTTCAACATTTAAAATTTTTATTTTATTTCTTATTCAATATTATTTTTATCTTTATTTCAATACTGGGTCTTTATTCATGAGTAGTTCATATTTGAGGTGGTAACTTTTCTGCTTTACTTAGTCATTCATGATACAGATCCATGTTCATGGGTAAACTGATTTAGAATGTGTAAACACTCTATTGCTGTTTCAAGATTACCTGAATCTCTGATGCTTTTCATTAGTATTTGGATTAATACAAAGGAAAGAGGAAATCTGTGAAAGAAAAGCCCAACTCTTACAAACAAAAATATTCAAATAATACATGCATAAATAAAAGTTCTTTAGTGGGAGCTTAGATTCAAGGTTCTTAATGATGTTCCAAAAGATAGATACAGATTCTCCTCTCATTACATCTTCCAATGGGCTCTAGATAAAATAGACTCGCTGTGATTTTTTGATCATTTATGCATTTCATGCATTTGTTCTTTTGCATGTGGCATTCATTCTGTTTGTAATCATCAGCCATTCAAATCTTATTTATCCTTTAAGTCCCTCCCCCACACATGCTGTTTTTT
>NW_005324855.1:0-1566 GCF_000412655.1 Myotis brandtii | reverse complement strand
TCAATAAAAACATATTTTTAAACTGTTAATGATTATAATCCAGATGTTCAGATTTCCTTAGTTTTTACTTGATGTCCTTTTTCTGTTCCACAATAGCATCCAGGTTAACTAATACATTATATGTAGTTATTGGCTCCTTAGCCTCCTGTGGCTGTAACAGTTTATCATGCATTCCTTGTTTTTGATGACCTTGACAGTTTTGAGGAGTAGTAATGAGGTATTTTGCAGAAAGTTCCTCAACTGGGAATTTTTAAATGTTTTTCCCATAATTAGACTGGGATTATGGGGTTTTGGAATGAAGACCACAAAAGTAAGCACCATTTTCAACACATCATATCAAAGGCATATACTATCGACATGATTTATCACTTTTGGTGTTGAACTTGATCACCTGGGTGAGGCCGTGTTTATCAGGTTTCTCCCCTGTAAACTTACTCTTTTTTTCCTCCACTTAAGAGGTGGGCAAATATGATCCTCCTTCTAGAGGGTCAGTGTCTATATAAATTATTTAGAATTCTGCACAGGAAATCTGTCTCTTCTCCCCTAGTTATTCAATCATTTACTTATATCAGCACAGACTTATTTATTTTATACTTTGGATTATAATGCAATACTACTTTATTTTGTTGCTCAAATCATTCCAGATTTGGACATTGGGAGCTCTTTCAGTTGGTTCCTGTGTACCCTGACATCCTCTCCATCATTGTCATGTATTTTTGTGTGTCTTGTCTTTTTTTTTTTTTTTTGCTTCTAGCACTCTCTTCTTTGTGGCACTACAAGATGCTCCAGGCTCATCCTTATATGTCTTATTCCATTCTTACGGGAAAGCATAAAAAGAAGAGGAGTCATAGGGTAAGGAAAGGGACCTACTATTTATTTTAGTGTCAACTAGCACCTCATTGGTTCACTCATTTATTCAAAAATCTTGACATCACGCCTACTATGTACCAGGAACTATTCTAGGTACAAGTGATATAGCAGAAAACAAGACAGATATGGTTGCACTCTCATGAAGCTTACATTCTAGTGTAAGGTACATTCAGATATACACAAAGAAGAAAATATCAAGAAATGATAAGTGATATGAAGAAACTGAAATCGAATCACAGAAAGGGCTCTTCTGGACTAGCAGGTTAGTGAAGACCTCTTTGAAGATGTAACATTGAACCTGAGACCTAGAAAAGACATGTGAAAATCTAGAGAAAATCTTTCTAGGTGACAAGATCAACTAATTAAAAGACTTTATTGTGGTAAAAAGCTTACCATATGCAAGAAGAGAAAGAAGGCCACTGGAGCTGCAACATAGTAAGTAAAAGAGGGATTGGTACAAGGTAAGGCCAGAAAGGTATGCAAAGGCCAGAGCACATGGGTTCCTATAGGTTTGGGTAAGTAAGGATCTGGGATATTATTCTAAGGGTCAGGGGAAGCCATTGATTTATATAATAGATTACCTGGATTTTATATGAGGTTTCAAGAGGCAATGAATACAACCAAATTATCTCACATGAGGTAGGTATTACAACTCCCACTTTTCAAATGAGAAAACTAAGCCCATGGAGATTAAGT
>NW_005324854.1:0-1565 GCF_000412655.1 Myotis brandtii | reverse complement strand
CTTTGGACAGGGTCCCTCAGAGTGTGGTCTGAGAAGCATCGGATTCAGAGTCACCTAGAAGCCTGGTTAAAGATGCCTGACTTCTCCAACCAAGAGAAGGGAAAACCTAAGGTGTAACGAGGTGCCCTCAGGTGATGGTGATGAGCACAAAGGTTTGAGAACCACTGCTTTAAGAGTAAGCCTTCAGGATCATCACCAGGAGAAAAATAGAACGTAAATTAGAAAAGAGAAAAGAAAACTCAGTTTGGCGGGTGTTGTTTCATATTAACACCAGCAGGGGGCCTCATCACAATCTTGGTCAAAGCATGGATTCAACTGTCAGCCACTGGGCCATCTGAATGGTAACAGTCCCTCCTAATCCAGACAGTAGCACGGGAATTTAATTAACTGTGGTTCAAGGTAGAGATGGCCAATCCCCCATATACCTTTCCATTCACCCAGGAACTAAGTACTGAGCACCTACTATGCACCAGTTACTATTCTGATCAGTGAACAAAACAGCCCCCAATCCATGCTCTGGTGGGGTCAAACTATCTGTTCACCCATAGATCCATCCATCGCTCCATCATCCTTTAATCCATCCATCAGTCCACATACCCATCCATCTATCAAGTCACAATCTATCCACCCATCCATCATCCATTCCTTAATCCAACCATCAATCTACCTACACCTCCATCCACCCACCATTAATCCATCCATCCACCCATCTGAACTGTAACAGCACATTCATCTATCTAACTCTCCACCTATCCACTCAGCTACCCATTCTTCCATTCATTTAAAAACACGTGTTTCTTGCCTATCTGTGTGTGCTTGGGATGCAGAAATAAATAATGCAGAGTCTCTGCTTTCAGATAACTCAGAACCTCCCCTGGGAAACAGCAATTTAAATAATCACTACACTAAATCACTGTACAGATAGACAGTGATAAATCCTGTAGTAGATGTAAGTATAAGATATAGAACAGCAATTAATATGAATAACTCATGTTTGTTGAGCACTTACTGTGTGCCAGACATTGCTCTAAACACATAATACTCTGATTTCATCCTCATAACAATTCTATGAGGGAGATCTGTATTGATTTTACAGAGGAGAGAAATGAGGCTCAGAGAGGTTAGGTAACTTGTCCAGGGCCACACAGTTAGTAAGCGGCAGCTGAGGTGTGAAACCCAGGGCCAGTGGATTTCACAGGCTGTATTCCTAACCTTGTGTCTAGACTGGTCTTGTATCCCTTTGAGAATCTGATGAAAATTACAGACATACGCACAGAAAAGAATGCTTGTACATAGGCCCTCATATTTGGGTTTACAATGTTAGGGGGTTTGAGGACCAGGGGGTGAGGAGTCCTTGGAATGTGAGAGCTCAGAAAAGTAAGGGTTTGAAAAATAAGGGTCTTTGAGCTGGCAGGTCTCTCAAGAAGGACACCCCAGGGAGGAGGAACTGCACAGATGAAGGGGGGTTCCTGTGGGGGAAGGAGCTTTGGGCATGGTTGGAACACAGGTAAGCAGTGGGCAGGGGCTGGACCGTGGGGAGCCTGGGACGCCAAGCTCAGGAGCCT
>NW_005324853.1:0-1565 GCF_000412655.1 Myotis brandtii | reverse complement strand
AGCTGTGCAATAATACATTTGTGGTGATTTAAGCCACTAAATGTGGTATTTTGTTACAGCAGCCACAGGAACCAAATACACCTGATGTAGAACTCAATGCTGTCGGGTTTGGAGGGAAAATTGTGCAGTGGTTTAAAATCTGAGGTCATAGCTTCTTAGAGACACTTAATAAATGTGGTCCCATGTATCAAAAGTGCTAAAATTGTGTTTTCTAAAACTTGCTCCGGGCACATTTTCTAGTATCAGCCCTGGAAAACAGTAAGTATCTTTCCCATCTGGTGCAGTCTAGGGACGGGACCAGAGAGGAAAGGACGCGGCTAGGGAAAACCTGAAGGGAAGTTTCACGCTCACTCACCACCTCCTTACTTACTTGAGCCTAGGAGGTTGGGAGGAAATAATGATCCAGGGGATAAGGGTGCAGCTGGAGGAGGGAGAGAAGATGGAAGGGAATCCCAGGCACATGGGAGAAGGAATCCTAACAGTGCATCCTCTGGGGCTGCCATGTGATGAAAAGAAGCCAACAGGAGTTGGCCACTGTAAGCCCGGTACTTCCTGCTCAGGCAGCAGGGACTTCTGGACTGTGTCGTTACCATCAGAGAGCAGGGACGCCCACAGGGTCTCCCATTAGCTCTCCTTTAGAAGAAACGATGATTAAAGAATCAACGACTCAAGAATCACAGATTCTTGGCAGACTGGTGGTTGCCAGAGGCAAGAGGTGAGGGGTGGGTAAAAGCGGTCTAAAGATATAAACGATATAAACTTGTAGTTATAATAACAAATACAATAAATAAGTCATGGACGTATAATGTACAGCACGGTAGCTATAGTTAATAATACTGTACTGTATATTTGCAAGTTGCTAAGAGAGTGATTTTAAAAGTTCTCATCACAAGAAAGAAAAATTGTAACTCTAATGAGCCGATGGATGTTAATTAGACTTACTGTGGTGATCCTTTCTCAATATTCATATATGTCCACCTGAAACTAATATAATGTTATATGCCAAATATATTTCAATAGGAAAAGGAATCAACTTAATGGGGAAAGGGAAAACTAATTTGCAATTACACTGCTGTGTTTAGCAAGGAGCAGAATAAGAAATACAAATTAATTCAGGATATGAAGATTTGATACTTTCTGTTTTCGTCAAAACCCAGGAGATTTTCCAAATGGACCTAAGGGAAGGGACAAACGGCCTTGGCACCTCCCAAGTCCACTCTTTAAGTTCTATTTGTGTTGTCACAGGAGCCCACATTCCTACCCAGGCTCCTGGGGATGTGACAGACAAGGAGGACATACATGACTGGGGGTGGGTGAGGCAGGGGGATGAGGAGAGAGGAGGTGGGCTCAAATAGATGAGAAGTAAGATGAGCAGCTGGAAGACCCATAGTGTGGGTGATGGGGAAAGAGAGAAGAAAAAGCAGAGGCAACAGAAGGTTGAAAATAAAGCAGAGCCCAGTACCTTGAATATATACCGATGCCTTATCTTACACATTCACTCATTTAGGAAATGGTATTTATCAAGCACTTGCTTGGAACCAGGCATTATTCTAGCATACAGCTCT
>NW_005324852.1:0-1565 GCF_000412655.1 Myotis brandtii | reverse complement strand
AGGCAGCACACGATGAGCAAAGGACAGAGAAAATGTCCTCAAGGTGAACAGAAAGGCAACTTAGATATCAAGGCGGAGTTCCTGTTTTATGTTTCTGTTGTGGGTACCAAGGCATTGCTGAGAGAGAGAATTATGCATATTTCTCTTCACTGGGTGTTTGTAAACATCGCTCAAGATTACAGGAGACACACCCAAGATAATGGGGGATTATATTAAAGCACTTAGTTATTCATTTTGCTGTCAATATTGTTTATTTTAAATGTTTTATCATTATTTTTATAAAACAAAATTTGAAAACTTATCAAATGTTATCCCTACATAAAAATATGAAAATATCACTGAATATTTCACATTTTTAAACCAATGTTGATATTATGTGAGTATAAAGATAGCTCTTATTAACTAGCTTTACCAGAATTAAACAGATATGCACGTGTGTGTGTTTTGCATATTTTTAATGAAACTATATATAACATTGTATAGATAGATACAAAACATACTCTGTGCATGTGTGTGCGCACATGTGTGTGATATTTTTTCCTTAATCTAACAGGTTTTCAGTGCTTATTTATGGTGTCTGGGACCTATTTTTGGTAAGAATAGGCAAAGCATATTTGGAGTATAAGCTCCTTCTCATGGATAGCAGACTCATTTCAGGCCTGGTTTTATACTGTTGGGTTTCATACAGCATCCTAGTCCTTTGAAAGAAGAGATCAATATCACAGAATGAAGCAAAGATTCTGTGTTGTAGGAGCACTCAGTCTTGGTGAAGAGGTGTGAGATCAAAGGATTTCACAGAATTGTGGAATGTTGTATATAATTCGTGGTCTATGGAGGACTCAAAGTGGGGAATTAGTTTGCTTCTTCCCTTATGACTAAGTTACTATAATGAAAAAATCATTCCTGGCTTTATTGCCAATGTCACTTTCTCTCCTTTTCATTAAAATACTCAAAGACTCTAAACAACTTGAAAAATAATGTGTTAGGAAAACCATCAAGCTTTATATGTTAGAGCATCGTTGAGTTATGAACACATCTTCCATGTGGATGTGTTAGCATTAGAGTATTAACACATTTTCAATGTTTCTATATAAATTCTTAAATTTGTGAGTAAATATCTCCATAGCCACACACATTTTTTCCCAGTAAATTGTGTTCCTTCTTAGACTTTTCACTTTTTCTCCTACTTTCAGTCTGAACACTTTTGCTAATTAAGTAATGTTTTAAGTAGTATTTCAATATTTTACCTATTAAATTTTCAAAATTCCACTCTCAGTCAAATTTACTCTTATAATAGCTATTACCATTTTCAATATATTAATCCCAATCTCAGCCAAATGTGAACTAAATATTTCTTTAGAATATTGTATTCAGACTCAATAATAGTACCACATTTTTAGAATAATTCATTCATTCATTCATTAATCACCATATTCAGTGTAACTTCATACAAAATCAGCAACACTCATCAACTTATCGTTGTTTCTGTTATTCCGATGTGCAATATATTTTCTCTTCTCCCAGCAGTGAGTAGCATATTTAAGTACACCCCCCCCCCCCCCCCC
>NW_005324851.1:0-1565 GCF_000412655.1 Myotis brandtii | reverse complement strand
GGAGCCACACTTCTTCCCTGACTCTGCGCCCCGGCTGCTTGGCTTATTCTACTTCACTGAGACCCTCCAAAGTCCTGAGGCCACGCCAAGTGACTGCTGGGTGCATTTGTGCCTGTAAGTTTCTCACCCAAGGTGATGCCTCACCCTCTCACCCTAGTCCCAGCCCTGCCTTGTCTCTACCGAGTAGCAGAAAAACACTTCAAACGAAGTCAGCGTGTGAGAGCGGGCTTTACAGCAGTGCAGCCTGGCTCCCTTTCCGACCTTCTCTGTTACTTTGGAGACTCATTCCCCAGGTGCCCTTCCCGGAAGCCTGTCTGATCAGCAAGTGAGGCCCTCGGGCCTGTGCTCCTCCACGGGCTCTGGCTGTGAGCGGATACTCAGGGCTTTGAGCGAGTTAGCATAAGGAAGCCTTTTTCAGGCAAGGGACAATTAGGGAATACACTTCAATGGATACCTCTTCATGCACTCCCAGCCCCCTCCCCGCCACGGTTAGCCTTTAGGGAAATAGAAGGAACAGCCTGACCAGGCCTTTTCCTAGAAAAGCCCTTCGATGAGCCCATTATGGGAAATGAAGCTGTTTTTGTTGTCTTTGATTAATCAGTGTCCTGTTTCCCAAAGCAAACATGGCTTCAGATCTTCCAAGGAACACAGCTGCAAAGGAAGGGCCGTGGCTGCTGGGATCTTGACAAGGACCTGAGACTGGGAGGAGGGAGGCACCTGTGACCTTGTCCTCAAGGACTAGGCTCTTCGTTTTGTACCTTCAAGGGAGCCCAGGTTACTCATTTCCTTTATGTCTTTCTGCCAGTGTGAGCAGAAGAAATATTAGCCTTTAAAGATTTCTTTACAGTTCCTTGAAAGCCGCCAGGGTGAACTGAGCCAGAGAATTATATAACAGCAAAGCTCATTTAAAGCGACAGTGTCTTTCTACAAGGCTATGGCATTTGTCAGTTGTTTTTTGTTGTTGTTGTTTTTTTGTTTTTTTTACAAATTATAAAGAATGAGATACTAATTTTGTGAAGAAAATAGAGGGACCCTCTCATTTCCTTACTTTCTGTGTTTTAATGGAAGGATGCCACTTCTCACATGTTGATAAAAGAAAAAATACAAAACCTCTTTCAAGGAAGATGTGTTCATTCACCTCAGATAGCCATCTTGTTTGAATTCAGAAGAAAAATAAATAAATAAAAAGAAAAGCTTTCTAAAACATTTGTTCATTTTACTTTAAGAGCCTTGGAACTTTCGTGAATATTCAGCTGTTTTCTCCTTTCAAAGGGAGCCAGGCCCTTTGAGGAAGGGAAGGACTGAAGCGTTAGGTAATCATCTTCGTGTTTAACGTGGCCTTTTAACGCCTCTTGGAGTGCAAACCATGCATTACCTCAACTGACCTTCACGTGCCCTTCACCTGCTCTTCTTTGGCTTCCGTTTTAGAGAAGAGGAACCTGAGGCCCAAGGGTGCTGCAACTTGCCTGGCATCACACAGCTCAGGGAAGGTCCCATCTCCTTTCCTGTACACCAAGGGCACCTTTGCCTTCTCAGGGACGTTTGGCAATGTCTGTAGGTGTTTT
>NW_005324850.1:0-1565 GCF_000412655.1 Myotis brandtii | reverse complement strand
AAAAAAACTGAAAGAAAATGCCCGACTTGGAATTAACTAGACTACACCATGAGTAAGAGATCGATAACCAACCTGCTGTCACATGCCCATTGCAAAGACCAACCTTCCTGTGAGCAATGGACCTCATGCTCACTCCTCAGTTTGAGGCAATTGTCTCTGTGCTGCTTCTGACACTTGGTTCTGAAAACCAAGACACTGTGCATTTAAAAGCACCTGGCACACCGTGGGTTTGCTCTACGTGCCCCTAAAGTGTGACCTTCCAGACTGTTTCAGGAGCTCCTTCCAGTCTCACTCACCATTGCATTCTACTAACGATGCGTTTTCAAGGCTCCAGTTTGGGTTTGAAATGCTCTAGATTAGGGGCTGGCAAATTACGGCCAGTGGGTCAAATCTGGTCCAGGGCCTGTTTTCCAAAGCAAGAATTGTTCTCGCATAAATCAAGTGTTGTAACTAAAACAGAACAAACAACATAAAATATAGAACAGAGGGAGTGCAGCTAATATATGTGGCCTGCAAATCCTAAAATATTTACTACCTAGACCTTTATAGAAGACGTGTGCCGATCCCTGGTCCAGATAGGTTCAATTGTTTTTAGAGAAACGTGTTATAATTTTCAGTCTTTCTCTGACCAAGAACAAGTTTTATGGTGTCTTAAGACTAGCATCCTTACATTTTAACAGTTAGACTGACTGTTCACAAGGCTTCCAGAAACCCTGTCAGGTTACTGTCTTAATCATGGAGAGTTTGGGCTACATTAACCTCACTTCAGAACAAGACATTATTCAGATTCCTTTTTGACCTTGATTCAACCTTGGCTACCTCTGGTTGGACCTAAGACTCAGAATCAGCAGAAAGCAGCAGGCTGCTTGTAATTTCTTACTCTCACCCCTTTGAGAAGTGAAATTAAAGGAATTCTATGGCCCGTGCCTTAGATTCTGAGTCAGCCTAGGAGTCTACAGTGCCGACCTCAGTGCTGCGAGATAAACTTCCTTTTCAAACTAACCTGCTTGAGGGTTCTTTTCTCAGTTACAGATAGAGCTCCTCAGGCTCGGAATTCTGGCCACTACCAAGCCTTCCCCGGCTGCTTCTGTGGCTAACAGATGGGGACCCAGCCATGGGTTGTTCTGTCTCAGCAGCCAAACCCTGTTGGCCTGCTGCAACATTTTGGTACAGAATGCTGGAGAGAGGGCCCAGTGCGCTGCGGCTGAAGAAGGCTGGGTGGAGACATGCTTGTTTTCACTCCACTGCAAACAGATATTTTTGGATGATTTACTTCCACAAAACCTACATTAGGTTTTTCCTGTTCTAGTACATCTTAAGGCAAGAATGGAAGAGAAAAGAGGATATGTGTACAGTTCAGATATGGATAAACAATATAGTTGAAAATAATCAAAAAGGGAAATATGAACTATTAAGTAAGATGCTCTTGTTACATTCTCTTAGTCCTTTTAAACTTGACTAAATCGTATGTTCTTTCTCTTTCTTCTCCTCTCTTTGCACTTATGATGTTTTTGTGCAAGAACAATTTACTGAGAGATGTTCTTCCTCTCTTTTTCCATTCCCTC
>NW_005324849.1:0-1565 GCF_000412655.1 Myotis brandtii | reverse complement strand
CACAGGAGGTCCACAGACCTCCCTTGGTCTCCAGGCCAGCAGGGCCCTTGCAGGTCAGCCCACCCAGAACAAGAGACCAGGACTGTTAGTTTGATTTGAGGGTCTTGAGCTCATGGTTCTAGTTTTGAAATGTTTAGTAATGGAAGGCGGGTAATTATAGGTAATCAAGGCCTAATCAGTGCGGGAGGAGAGGCAGGGAGGTGAGCCAGGAAGAGAGAAGTTGGTGGATCCCAGAAAATTTGCGACAGAGGGGGAAAAAGAGTTGAAACCTGGCTTCTGAAGCTGCATGTGTCCTTCCTGTGTTTCAGGCCCTTTCCCCCGGGCCTGGCATCCCCGCACTCTGACGGCACCCTGCCCTCTGACCTTGCCCTCTCCCCTGTGCCCTGGCATCCCCACACTCTGCACTCTGACTGCACCCTGGCCTCTGACCTTGTGGAGACAGAGCGTGGACATGCCCAGAGCCCTGAGTGCTGGAGTCCAAGCTCTAGGGTCCGTCTCTGCACCCACAACTCACTAGCTGCCACCCTGGACACTTCAGTTCTGGAGCCTCAGGCCCTTTATCCATGAAGTGAAACCCATCTTCGCTCAGTTTGCTTAACCACTGACTGAGCAAGTACAGTTCAGGAGCCGATCCCGGTGCCAGGCGTTGAGAATATGAATCAACTTTGGCCCTTGTTTTGAAGAGACCAGCTAACCAGCCTTCCTTAGGAACCCAGGGGAAGAGACAGATGAGAGTCCTCCCCATGAGCCACTGGGATATAAATCAGTGTGCACAGAAATCCACCGTGTGTTAGACAGGACATATGCTGCGCGTTAATGTGGTGATGGCCGCGATTCAAGGGCCTCGCTGATACATTCCTCATTGTGCAGCAGATCACTGTGGCCTCGGGGGACAATGCCCCCTTTGTTCAATACATTGTGGCTAATAGCCAGGTAATGAGGAAGTAGTGATGGGGGTGGGGGGCGGGAAGGCAGTGGGAAAAGTGCTGTCTGCTCTTGCCGCGGGACCCTCATGATCACACGCTTAGTCACTACGAGATTCCTGTTATACAGTCACTACATGCGTCTGTCCCCTCAGACATCTCATTCTACCAGTTCCTCCTGGACACTGGCCCCTATGATGTAACCCCACCGGTTTGTAACTCACCACGGTGCACTGTTGTGGGAACGCTCCTCTTGGGAAGTGAAGACCCGTGTCCAGTGTTAGAAAGCTCATGTCACACGCCTTCACTTCAATCATTATTCCAGATACCGTTCCCAGGTTGGTAAAGATATGCTCACACTCGCACCTAAGTGCGGCTTTAACCCCCTCTATAGTTTAAAGTCTTTCTTCTAGCCAAGTGCTTGGCCTATAAACAGAATACAGTTCGTATTACTGATTGCTCCCTGGCATAAGCCTTCCATTCCCCTGAGCAAGCCGGTAACTGGCTGTGGCCAAGTCCCCATCACATGGTAGCTTGGCAGTTTAAAGACAAAAATTTTAAAAAATCTGCAAAGTTACCTACTCTGCCTAATGAAGTGCTTTTTAAAATTTTTTAAAATATATTTTATTGACTTTTTACAGA
>NW_005324848.1:0-1565 GCF_000412655.1 Myotis brandtii | reverse complement strand
ATTTCCATCAGCTACAGCTTCTTCTCTAAGCTACCACTTATCTTTCACACATTCTGCATCCTAAGGGGATTTCTGGTTATTGTTAGATTCTGAGATACCAGAGACTCCCCCTTACTTCTATAGCATCACCAGGATTGGCTTATGTAGGAGATTTCACAAAATGAAAAGCCATTGATACTTAATTTTGTAAATATTAAAGCAAGGGGGCAAGATAATTTGTAATGCCATGCTCAATTTGTTTTCTATTTAAGTTTTGCTTTAAAAAAAGTATTCATATTAAAATGAGCTTACTTTTTTACTTAGTTTCTTAATTAGATGCTTCATGGTTAATCATTGACATATTATTTTTGCTATCATGACATTATAAGCCAATTTAATATCAACTAAATGAAGGAGCATTGTTTGATGAATGCTTATAGCTTATAAAGTTAATATTCTTTCTATATAATAGCAGATAGCTAAATAACAGAGATTAAGTACAATTCCATTTTAATGTAAAATAGCTAATTAAGGAGTGATAGTAACTATATAATAAAAAAAAAACCATGAGAGCAGAAGACCAAAACACATGTATTGCTTTGAAAAATGCCTCATATCCCAGCATTGTTGGTTATAAACTCATTGTATATAGAGAAGCTATAATAAATCAAAACAATCTTCATTTATCATGACAGTAGTTAAACTTTAAAAGCCATATTTTGAAGTAAAGTTTGTATAACAAATAAGGAAACATGCAACAACTGTGAAATATTTGAAACACCTCATTTAGAAAGGTCTTCATTACAAATTGTTTTATTTTTAAGTATAAAGCGTATACAGGAATTATATCATCCTATCTAAGATTAACTTTCTTGCAGAATTTTAGTGTGATTCCTATTAATCAAAATATTTTATTAAACATTATGTTAGAGCATACATAAATTTAATATAATAAAAGTATTATAGTTGTTATTTTAATTATAAAAAATTTCTATCCTAATTTCTCCCTTCTATGTAGTCAAGCATTCCTTATATGCTTCCAGTAAACATCCAACTATCATGTTATACTGTTTCAATTAGAAGTTAAAATTTCATTTAATAATATTTTACATAAGCAAAATGAAAAAGCAAGTAAGATTTGAGAAATCATTTCAATGAAAAGTACAAAGGGATTTTGGAGTAGCCTTGGTTTTATGTTACCTGTTCATTATTCTTTAGAATTAACCATCACAATATACAGCTAATATGACATCAATTGTATTTAATCAATGATTGTTTAAATTATTTTCATCAATTTGTGCTGTCTTTAAACCAGTGAGCAGAGGTTTCCGAAATGGCCATTAGTGTTAGGTCATTTGTGAAAAGTACTCAATCTGTTAGAAGATAATATGAATACAAAAATAAGAGCTATGTAAAAATTATACTTAACTGCTATGATTTGATCTATGCTTTATGCCTTTTTCAAATTGTGATTCCAATTCCTCAAAAAAATAAACAAATGGAAATGTAAAGCTACATGTATCTACATGTTCATGAAAGATTAATGGGCATTTGATAGTTTCAGGGGGCTTGGAGCTCCTGACTTA
>NW_005324847.1:0-1565 GCF_000412655.1 Myotis brandtii | reverse complement strand
ATATAGCACATAGCGGGGGGGCGGGGTGGTCTTGTTGTGCCAGGATTACAGAGCACGGATTGTGGCTGCCCAAGACAGAAACCCAGGAGCCCCCAGGGAATTTACAGATTCGTGAAAGTAAGGGCCAGTTATTGAACGCCTGTTGATCAGGTGTTTATGCATGTCATTGCATTTCATTCTGTTTCTCTGTCTTTAAGAAACTTGGATGGGATTTGTGCATTAGATGGTAGTCATTTATTATGCTAATTTCCTGATCCCTGTGGGGGTGTTGGGGTTATGTAGGAGAAAACCCTTGTTTGCAAGGAAATAAACACTCAAGTGCTGGGGATGGTTTGGCATGTCATCAGCAATTTACTCTCAAGTTAGTTATTGGGGAAGGGTCATGTTCATTCTACTCTTCTGGAACCGTTCCTGTAAATTTGAGATTATTTCAAAAGAGAAAGGAAAACATTAATTTAAAATTACGCTAGCCTCATAAAATGAGCTGTGCAGCTCTCACGATTTTTCTGTATTCTGTAGCAATTTACATTACACAGGAAGTACAGTTCCTTGAAAGACTAGGAACTCAGCTATAAAGTAATCGAGGCATGGCTGTTTTGGAAAAGACAAAATCTTTGACTTTCACATAAATTCTAACAAGCTCACAGGTCTAGTCAGGTTTTCTATTCCTTGCACGAATGTTGTCATTTTCTTCTATCAATGTATCTATTTCCCCTAGGTTTCAATTGATTAATGTACAGTTTTAATAATACAAGAGCTGTGCAAGTAGACCCTAAGAGAAGAGAATCAGCTGGTAAACATTAGCAGCACTCCCAAAATAGATTAATGGCTCCAAGGCCACTACCTCTTCTGTTTATGTTCTCCAATTACCTATCTCTCGATTAATGGGGTTATTAAGCACTTCAGACGTGCATTAATTTCCATCCTCTTCCCCTCCCCCCACTTCTTTCATTCTGCATCAATCCAGTTTGCAAATGATTACATCTTGTTAAGTATTATACACTTTCTGTTTACAAATAGAACAAATGACCTAGAAAATGTTTGGCAGCTGTCTTTTTTCTCTGGCGCTTAATGGGAATAGCGGAACAAAACAGGCGCACCAGCCCTGGAAGTGTGTGGTGTGACATATTAACGGCTAGTCTTTGCTACCAGCTGACTTAATACATGGAAGTGGAATTCATTTTAAATGGCCTGAAGTTGCATACTTTAAGTCACTATAATTCTGCTGAATGTAGAAAAGTGTAAAAAATGAATGAATTTTAGCTTTAAGACTCTTTTCACTTTCCATCACTCTAATAAATTACAATAAATGAAATCGTCCCTGCTCTTAAGAAACCAAGAAATAGTATAATGTAGCAATGGACATGAGACATAAACGTAAGGAACTATAAGAAAAGATACTATACATTCTCAGAGAACAGACATTTGACAGGAAGAGATCCTCCTGGCTGGAGAGACTGGAAATGTTTATGGAAGTAGCCTCCTATAGCTTTGCCTTACTCATGCCCACCTCATGCTAGATCCACCATATTGGGAGCTGGAGATAAGCAGACACTATCCCTCTA
>NW_005324846.1:0-1564 GCF_000412655.1 Myotis brandtii | reverse complement strand
TGTTTTCTAAATGCATCTTCCTACATGTATCTTTGTTTTTTAAACTTAAATCTAAGCAGTTATATCTTGCTTAACTTTAAAAATAGCTTAATCTTTTTTACATGGTGAAAAGCAAAATAAAGCTTTATAGTAATTTAATTGCAAATTTGACCCAACAGATAGGAAGGAAATAAGACATTTTAATGGAAAATAAAAGGTAATTGATAACTTGGTTGCAGTTTCTGTTTGGAGAGGTAATTCATTGGAGGCAGGAGGCCAAGAAGGATAACAAAAAGCGCTTTTCTAAATGACTTCATTGTCTTGATTTAGTTTGGCTTCACTGAGCCTTACCTCATATTTCATTACAGGCATCCACCACATCAGAACGATGTCCTACGTTTTTGTAAATGATTCTTCTCAGACTAACGTGCCCTTGCTGCAAGCCTGCATCGACGGGGACTTTAACTATTCCAAGCGGCTTCTGGAAAGTGGCTTTGACCCCAACATTCGTGACAGCAGGGGCAGAACAGGCCTTCACCTTGCTGCAGCCCGTGGGAACGTAGACATCTGCCAGTTGTTGCATAAATTTGGTGCGGATCTTCTGGCCACAGATTATCAAGGGAACACAGCTCTTCATCTCTGTGGTCATGTGGATACTATTCAATTCTTAGTTTCCAATGGACTCAAAATTGATATTTGGTAAGTTCTCTGTGGTTTTTGAAGTCGAGTCATTTCTTCCCATGAATCTCCACCCAGTGGGCTAATCTTGGAGTCTGTTGATTTTGTTTCCTCATTGATCAACTGTAGGGATACATTCAGAAGGCCATTGAGAACAATGGAGTCTTGTTAGGGGAATGAGGGAACAAGGGGTTGACTTTTAGATTTATGCTGAAGCAGTATACGTTCTTCTAGGAAAATAGTGGCTAGGTTCTGCTATTAATGGTGTATTGTAAGACAAGAGAAAAAGAACTAAAATTTGTTGAAAATCTATTATGGGCTGGGCACTCTGTTTACTTATATTATCTCAAAATGAATAGCTCTTGTAGTAGGTATTATCTTCATTTGACAGATAAAATAGTTGTGACAAGAAAGGCTAAATGACTTGACAAAGGTCACATAGCTAGAATTTGAACCTAGTTCCACCTGATTCCAAAACTTGTTTGCCTTCTATCCTATAATATTCTATGCCAGCTTCATAATCTCTGTGAGGCTCAGAGTCCTTTTTATACTGAACCATTTGAATAAGTGGTTCTCTTTATTTGTTTTAGAGATACTTTCTTTCGTGGGAAAGATGTCAGGCCACCTTTAAAGCTGAGCTTGGCCTTTAAACCACAGTTACATGTTGCCCTAATTTATTGGTGCTTTAATGTCCCTAAATATGAATAAGACAGTAAGTGGTTCTGCTACTATAAAGACAGTATGTGGTGGGAATTGACTACAGGATTCAGTTATTCAGGCTCTTCCTGTTGTTAGTGTTAAATAGCTTGGTAAACCAAAGCATTTTATTTTGGTTGCTTTTGGGATTTTTTTTTAAATTCTTAGACTTAAATATATATATATATACACACACACACATATACATATA
>NW_005324845.1:0-1564 GCF_000412655.1 Myotis brandtii | reverse complement strand
CTGGTGAGTCAGAACCCACGTTTTTACAAGGCCCCCTAGGTGATACAATGCATATGAAAAGTTGAGATGCTCTGTTATGTTACATCGCATAGAACCTCCTGTGTAACAGGTACCCATGGATAGCTGTTGAATTGATGAATGAATAGCATTCAAAGCTAAGGTTGTTCTCATTGACTTGTGGGAAAATAATCTCATAATTAAACATAAAAAATGTGAGCCAATACCCATCACTTTTCTGTGACCATTTTCAGTCGTAAATAGTGGAGACCCATTTCTCCCTTTTAACATCTTCGATTTGTTACTTTCAGGTCATCTTTGGTTGTTGTTTGGGTTTTTGTTTTGGGTACTCTTTTCCCCCTCATTTTTTTTTAATGCCCTCACAGCATAGTATTGGCCTTAGGTGAATAAGTCTAGAGAGAACGTTTGCTAATTGGGTCTAAATATAGGTTTTGTGCAAAAAAGAATTTCTAGTATGGAGTGTATCATTTTGTCATCTTAGCAGCTATGTTCTTAAGGGCCAAGTAGATGGCAACTAAAGCCTAGGAGGTTCTCTGTCACCCTGTCAAAAGCTGAGTGATCCAGTTCACACATACTTGCTAATAGCCAGAAGGCGATGACAATATATTGGGATTTTTAAAGCACTAAAGGCTTTGATATTAAAGTGTTTTCAGCTGTCTGGAAATAAAAAGGAGGTTGGGAGAAACATATAAAGTAAGGAGGAGTATTGCCTACAAATTATAGCAGACAAAACAACCACCCACTGTGGCCTATTGTGGAACTTGTGGGGCCATCTCTGCCTAATTGGGAGGTGACATTTTCATGGGCGCTCTACAATGTGTAAGATTGTCTCACACTGTGAAGAATTGTCCCATAAGAGGCCACAACTTGAGAACATCTGGCCAGACATTTTGGGGGTGAAGAGTGTTTTTATTACTAGAATATATATTACAAAGAGCATTTTAAACACATGCTGAATTTTCCAGGCATGCAATTACCATATTAATTGAGAGCATATTGTCCTTTGTTTTGTTCAGAGCTTTAGTATATGCTTATTTCAGAAAAATAACATCACTGTTCCTATCAGTCTGCATGTGTAGCTGTTGAATTCACATGGATCCTACTTAGAAGTGAGTGCCAAGCCTTCCTGTGTCTTCTGTTGAAGTTGTATCTGAGCATTTATTATTGAAGTGTATCTTATTTATTGTAAATTTCTCCTTTAGGTAATAGGACATTACATTGATTTTTTTAAATGTATATGACTTGGTAAGGTTTTTCTTAATTATATCTCAGGCTGTAAAAAGAGGTGTTGGCTCTGATAGGTTTGAGAGTCTCTCTGGCACAGACAGCCTCATTAGTTCTTGTCTAAGAGTAACTGTAAAGGCTCAGGCTCAGATGTACGAATAGGAACAGTCACATCCTATTATCAGTGGGGTGCCCTCTCTGTCCCCACCTGTTACTGGTGGAAGTGGAGCTCTTGGGGTGCCTCGGGAAGAATTTTCTGAGGCCCCCACAGGACGATGAGGTGTTGTGGAAAGCTTTATTGATGAGGTAACATTAAGGGAGT
>NW_005324844.1:0-1564 GCF_000412655.1 Myotis brandtii | reverse complement strand
TTCATTTTAACCATCATAGATCACCATTGCATTAAATTAGTCTGGATCAGTGTGGATTTACATTATAAACTTCAAAACTTGGTCTACATGACATACATGGCAAAAGAAATTAACACTTCAAAACATTACCAACTAGTGACCTACTTTTAGGGATGATTAACCTATAGAGAGGATGTGAAACTAAATTAAATTCCAATTACATACAAATATTTTTCTTCACATACTGAGTCATCTGATTCAGAACCTGCAAGGTGCAATGTTAGCTTGATTGGTGAACTGCATAATAATTTACAGATTTTTCTCAACATTAAGCCTACCACTTACCTAACTTTACACAGGCAGTCTAGTTATTGCATCTTATAGAGATACCCTGCTGTATAACACGGTCCCACGTGGCAGATCACGGCCCAGCTGACCCTTTTACTATTTTTTGTTGATGGTTTGAAAATAGCAAGACAATAACTGACTGCATGCCATATTGGTTTTATAATTCCTAAATCTAATGTCTCTACAGGGGACCCTAATTCCATGTAATGCTTATAAAACAAGGAGATAAAAGTCACTTATTATTAAGAATGGAGGTTCAAGGACCTATTGTGAAGCTTTACACTTATCAATGGAACTCTAAAACTAGGTTATTTTAAAAAGTCATTTCTTGATGAAGCATTAATCAAAAATAAAAAGCCTTCAGGAGGCTAAAATACTTCACAAACACATTTGATGCATTTTAAAAATATGAACTAATGAAATGTAAATTGTATTATGGGGTACAATTTATAATTTTATGATGAAACTGGCTCAGTGTTGAGAGTACTCTAAGTTCTTAAAGTAACAACTTGTGTGTTTTAAAGAATAATTTTTGACTAGCATGCATAAACATCTGAGTAACAGATGCTAGAATGTCAATGTATTCATTTGCTATTAAAACTAGAGCAATGATATCAGACTAGAATGTTATACAGTAGTGCCTCTTATCTGCGGGGGCTACATTCCTAGACCTCTAGGGGATGCCTCAAACCATGGATAGTATCAAGTCTTTGATATACAATGCTTTCCCCCTATACTTACATACCTTTAACAAAGTTTAATTTGTAAGTTAGGCAATTTCACAGGTAGAAAATGTGTTCTTTCCATAGACATTGGCAATGTCAGCATATGACTTTTTTTTTTCCTTATTGAGAACTTTTATTTTTTTCACCTAGGGGAGCACTTTTCACTTCTCTTTGGCACATCTGAATTGTGAGCATCACTATTCTTGCACTTTGAGACCATTATTAAGTAAGAATTACTTGAATACAAGCCCTGTGATACCATGACAGTCCACCTGACTACGACCTGACTAATGAGGGGGGAACTTACACTGCATGGATATGCCAGAGAAAGGGATGATTCACATCCTGGGTGAGAAGGAGTGAGAAGGTGCAAGATTTTATCATCTATTCCAAACTGTGCAATTTAAAACTTACAAATTGTTGGCCCTGGCTGGGTGGCTCAGTTGATTGAAGTGCCTTCCCAATACTCCAAGGTTGCAGGTTTTATCCCTGGTGAGAACACATACAAGAAT
>NW_005324843.1:0-1564 GCF_000412655.1 Myotis brandtii | reverse complement strand
GTCGACACTCAACCACTGAGCCACACCGGCTGGGCTACTATTACCTTTTTAAAACATATTAGTTATATTTAAAAATTGTGGCAAAATATAAAATTTATCGTTTTAACTATCGTTCAGTGTGCGCTTTGAGAGAGGGTGGGAGCGTAGACACGGAGCGCTGTGGATGGATGGCTGCAAGGTGTTGGGAAGGACAGTCTGAGGGAGCTGGTGCAGGGCGGGGCAGGGAGGGCGGGGCCCAGGAGGGGGTCAGGAGGGCGGAGGGCGGCATCTAAGGAGAACAGACCCTGTGTTTGGTCTCAGTGTGTCAGTGCTGGAGGCCCTGGGCAGGGAGCAAGTGGGAGAAGGCAGAGAACTGGCGAGGGCTGTGGGGGCAGGGTGCGGGTCTGAGATGCGTCCGGGGTGACACCATAAGGGCTCAGGTTCAGGAACACTGCGGGTGAGCGAGGGCAGTGACAAGGACGGACCGGAGCCACCACCTGGAAAGAAGGGGGCGCTGTTCTGTGGCCAATGTCTTTCCTGGCTGGTCCTTTGCCTTTTGCTTTTGCTGGGGTCCGGGTCACTCTAGCTCACGGTAAGAGCATGGTTTGCCTGCACATTTTATTTACGTGAACGTTCAGTACGTCTGGTCACGGAAATTCCAGGCCTCGCCACACCAGTCTCCGAAAAATCGGGTCCTCGGGGCCCGCTGAGAACGAAGGCCAGGCCGTGCGCAAACCCAGAGCTGAGCTCACCGCTTCTCCCGGCGTCAGGGGGGCCCGCGTTTGCTTACCATCCACTCCCGGGCCCCCGTCTTCCTGGAACCGTCGGTGTGACACCATTCCAGGTGTGACTCAGAAAAGTGTCAGACAGCAAACGGAGCGTGCTACCTGGTGGCCGCAGCACCTGCTGAATCACCTTTTAAAACAATCACAGCACAACCGTTTCTCCCGCGCCCGCAGCTCCGGCCGCAGGAATTAATTACATCACCTGCGAAATTAGCCCAGTGTTTTGTATCCGAAGGTCAATGTTCAGACGGGGACATGGCTTAGTGCTTCCAAACACAGGGCTCAGCGTATAAATATTTATCTCAGGACAGGAACTCACTGTACACGTTCACCTTATCAGGCCGTTACCTGGGGCAGGAGTCCCTGTCTGCTTCCTGTCCCAGTTTCTCTTGCCCAAGACTTCGGGCCATTGTTTATCTGACAGAGTGTTCTGTCCCCTTCCCTTTCTCCTGGAATGAAAGCACAGGGTGTTAAACAAATACGTCCCGGGCCCGCCCCGACCTGATTGCAGAGAGCAGCCGGTCCTAGGTGTTTGCTAGAAAGATCTGACAACTGTTAGGAGAGAGAACATTGGCGCTACGCCCACGGGGGAGCACGGAGCGTTGCGCCAGCCCAGCCCGGACTTTGCTGGCCTGGCGTCCTGTGCCCAGCGCTCTCGGCGGACTTTGTGGGATGTTCGAGCTTTTGATAGTGAAGAGGATGCAACAGAGATTCGGGTGAGCAACGATCACAGACACGATTTGCGGCAAACACACGGCCTTCCCGCTCACGACCGTTTTCTAAGTTTATAAAACGCAAAT
>NW_005324842.1:0-1564 GCF_000412655.1 Myotis brandtii | reverse complement strand
CCACTCCCCATCTGTCACTATAGCATCAATAGAGAAACCCTGGGGCAGGAAGTGAGGCCTGAGCTGCCATGTTGCATCTGTGGGAACCTAGTAAGATCCTGGTCCCACAGCAGTGACTGGCATAAAATCAGTTGATGCCAAAATAATCTGATGAAGTATCTGAAAGGCACTTGATCTTTTCAACTTTCAGAGTCCTCCCTGAAAATTATGAAGTAATTAAAGTTCCAAATCAGGGTGAGATGGGCAACAAGAGATTATCATTGAACACAGTGACAGTTTTAAAATATACCCTTCAACTCACCTTTCTTGTCAGCATCCTATGCTACCTACCCACTCATGCATATGTGTGGATGGGAGTGTGTGAACATGTATTTGCATAGTGGTTTCATTCCATCTCCAAGATGCCCCTGATGATTTCTGAATGTGGAATACAAGATAGAGAGCAATCAAGCTCTTAAGTTTCACAAGAGATGCCTTTGTGAGAACAATTTTAAAACTAGAAAGTTGAGTTGATGCCCTTTTTAATTCCTCCAAGTTTGAACAAAACAAAATTATTTTAAGGTAATATTAAGTCCCAAACCATTGTTTCTATAGCAGCTGATGAGCATTTTAGTGCCAAACTGATAATGCTTGCAGGCCATAGCTTTCTGGCACGAGAATGACCTCAGCTAATCAATGTGATTGACTGAATGTTCAGATGGGGGCACATCCCAATTACTGCTATCAATTTTTCTGCAGGTACAGTTAATTTCATTACCACAATAAATAAGGTGTGTTAAAGGTTGGACAAGTTGAATACCTCCAGGACACCACACCATAAAGGTTGGTAAAATATCTCAAAAATCATTTTAATTCAAGTTTACACACCAAAACAACTCTTTATAATGGGAAAATGCCTATGGAGGCCGTGTAAAAAATGCTTATTTTACTATGGAAATGTACTCACCGTAAATTTGTCATGCTTTATTTCCCATTGCCTTCTAAGGAAAGAGAATTTTGCCATCTGAAGGAAGTTCTATGGGTTAAACAAAAGTAACACTTTTGCCTTCTTATAAAGGCCTTTGATGTTGCTGTAGGCAGTTTTAACTAGTAAGTGGGAGTATCTGCTTGAATTTGGAACTCTTACATGGCTAAATTGCTCTGCCTAACAAAGATAAAGAGGGACTGAGAATCCCAGTAAGAGATCTAGAAAATGTGAGGTGGGAGCAGGAAGGCCGAGCATGGATGGGAGAGGAGAGAGGGAGGAAAACTGGAAGCTATGAGGATGAGAAGAAGGACGTGGAAGATATGTGTTCAAATACACTCCCATTAAATATCTTCTCTATAGCTATGTGTTCCATTTGCTATAAAATTAGGATTCTTTCTTTCTGTCAGTAAACAATGTTAAAGTTTGACCTGTTTTCATCCTTTTTCATTGGTTTTTTATTTTTTAACACAAAATTTTCAATATGGTTTAAAAGGCCAAGTACTTATTTATTTTTTTAATAGAAGACTGTATATGCTATCGTATACAGGTTATCTTTATTCTTATTAGATACTAGAGGCCCGGTGCACAGATTTGTGC